>NC_079432.1:3005227-3163768 GCF_026213295.1 Gadus chalcogrammus
GAGAGAGAGAGGAGAGAGAGAGAGAGAGAGAGAGAGAGAGAGAGAGAGAGAGAGAGAGAGAGGAGAGAGAGAGAGAGAGGAGAGAGAGAGAGAGAGATGAGAGAGAGAGAGAGAGAGAGAGAGAGAGAGAGAGAGGAGAGAGAGAGAGAGAGAGAGAGAGAGAGAGAGAGAGGAGAGAGAGAGATGAGAGAGAGAGAGAGAGAGAGAGAGAGAGAGAGAGAGAGAGAGGACGCAGCATTTTGCACCAAAAGGAAAACGGCTTTTATTTCAGAAAGCAACAGGAATGGATTACTCTCTCCAGCTCCTTCAGAGAACAACTTTATTCCAAAGTGTATCTGCATGTCTTGGAAGTGTTCCACATGCTTCCTGCGGTCAACTTTGAATGCTTTTTTGAGGATGGCCGAATAAATCCAGGCTGGATCGTTACCTGCTTCTTGGTCCAAAGCTATAAAACAGAGTCTAGCTGCAGATTCAAGTCCTGCTCAGATTTACAGCATCAACATCATCCATTTTGATCCAAATCATATTTCATGACTGAGAAACCAGACATCTGAGGTGCCTGTCCCTGGCAGGTTTACTGGCCCTAAGTTACAGAAGAAGACTGCACAGCCCAGCTGGGTCACTTCCCCATTTCCACACTCTTTCCAGTCTCTTTTTGTGGTGCAATGAAAAATACAAAAAAGCAAAAGCTAAGTAGTAAACATATGGTGTACAAACACATATGAGATACATTCAGATAATATCATTAACTATCAACAGCATGACGGAAAATATTTGTCTGGTCCAGGTGAACTCTGAACCAGTGAGTCTTGATTTTTTTGTTCAGAGTTCAGGTGAACACTGAACCAGTGAGTCTTGAGTCCCTTGTCCAGAGTCCAGGTGAACACTGAACCAGTGAGTCTTGAGTCCCTTGTCCAGAGTCCAGGTGAACACTGAACCAGTGAGTCTTGAGTCTCTTGTCCAGAGTCCAGGTGAACACTGAACCAGTGAGTCTTGAGTCTCTTGTCCAGAGTCCAGGTGAACACTGAACCAGTGAGTCTTGAGTCTCTTGTCCAGAGTCCAGGTGAACTCTGAACCAGTGAGTCTTGAGTCTCTTGTCCAGAGTCCAGGTGAACACTGAACCAGTGAGTCTTGAGTCTCTTGTCCAGAGTCCAGGTGAACACTGAACCAGTGAGTCTTGAGTCTCTTGTCCAGAGTCCAGGTGAACACTGAACCAGCGACTCTGCGGTCCTGACGTAGTTTGGGTGCGTGTTCCACCACGTACACTTGTTGTTCTTCTCAATTAGGTCTTCCATCTTGCTTTTTCTTTGTCTTTTTAAATCACAACGCGACACAATGCCTGCAATTTGTATCAAAGGAAAAACTCCCCCACGTAGGCGTAGTGGCGGCGGGGGCATCCAATGACCTCCACGGAGACGTGGGTCAAGTTCTCTATTTTCTGTTGCTTCCTGTTTCTGTTTCTACCCTCTAAGCGGCCCTCGTCTCTCCAGACCGCCGCTACCGTCTGGTTTTCCTATTTGGCCGACTGTTCGTAGACGTGGCTCGGCAGAATTCCTTCCTTCTCTGATTCCTCTGGAGCGGCTCTCCGGAGCTGCTCTTTGGAGTAGCTCTCCGGAGCGGCTCTCCGGAGCGGCTCTCTGGAGCGGCTCCCTGGAGCGGCTCTAAGGAGCGTCTCTCTTGAGCGGCTCTCCGGAGCGGCTCTCCGGAGCGGCTCTCCGGAGCGGCTCCCTGGAGCGGCTCTAAGGAGCGGCTCTCTTGAGCGGCTCCCTGGAGCGGCTCCCTGGAGCGGCTCTAAGGAGCGGCTCTCTTGAGCGGCTCTCTTGAGCGGCTCTCTGGAGCGGCTCCCTGGAGCGGCTCTAAGGAGCGGCTCTAAGGAGCGGCTCTAAGGAGCGGCTCTAAGGGGCGGCTCTAAGGTGCGGCTCTCTGGAGCGGCTCTCTTGAGCGGCTCCCTGGAGCGGCTCCCTGGAGCGGCTCTAAGGAGCGGCTCTCTGGAGCGGCTCTCTGGAGCGGCTCTCTGGAGCGGCTCTAAGGAGCGGCTCTAAGGGGCGGCTCTAAGGCGCGGCTCTCTGGAGCGGCTCTAAGGGGCGGCTCTAAGGAGCGGCTCTCTGGAGCGGCTCTCTGGAACGGCTCCCTGGAGCGGCTCTAAGGTGCGGCTCTCTGGAGCGGCTCTAAGGGGCGGCTCTCTGGAGCGGCTCTAAGGGGCGGCTCTAAGGAGCGGCTCTCTGGAGCGGCTCTAAGGAGCGGCTCTCTGGAGCGGCTCTCTGGAACGGCTCCCTGGAGCGGCTCTAAGGAGCGGCTCTAAGGAGCGGCTCTCTGGAGCGGCTCTCTGGAGCGGCTCTCTGGAACGGCTCCCTGGAGCGGCTCTAAGGAGCGGCTCTCTGGAGCGGCTCTAAGGAGCGGCTCTCTGGAGCGGCTCTCTGGAACGGCTCCCTGGAGCGGCTCTCTGGAGCGGCTCTAAGGAGCGGCTCTCTGGAGCGGCTCTCTGGAGCGGCTCTCTGGAACGGCTCCCTGGAGCGGCTCTAAGGAGCGGCTCCCTGGAGCGGCTCTAAGGAGCGGCTCTCTGGAGCGGCTCTAAGGAGCGGCTCTCTGGAGCGGCTCTAAGGAGCGGCTCTAAGGAGCGGCTCTAAGGAGCGGCCTCTGGAGCGGCTCTCTGGGCTCCAGACGCTGCAGTGAGGAGCCTCCTTGCTTGGGTTACCGCGCTGAGGCGGTGTTTGCTCAGCTGTGAGAGTTCCCCAGAGACCTCCACACTCCGCCTGGTGGAATTCCTATGTTGGACGTCTCCACCCTGAACTCCGCCCCGGCCCGGGGGGCGGGGGGGGGGGGGGTTTACTCCGCCATACGGTTCGAGTTTCCGCAAGGGTTTTATTGTGATGATGAGGTTGTCATTAAAGTAAACTGTGTGTGTTAGGAATGGACCGGTTTGGACCGGCTCTCTGGGCGGAGGGCTTTAGGGGGGGGCTGTCGTTGGGGGGTGGGGGGGCCCCTAGAAGAAGAGGTTCAACATTTAGGGAGAATGTGGACTGTGAGTTTTAGAAAACCCAACAGTGGCGGGGTTAGTGTAAGCATGTTGGCGTCAGACTCCAACCCGGCTGGGAGCATTGCCGGGTTTCCACAACGCAGCCGAGAAGTGCACAGACAAACGCACACACAAACACACAAAGATTTGCCTCCCGTGGAGAGTTTAATCTGGATCCAGACTCAGAGACTGGGGGGGGGGGGGGGGGGGGGGGGGGTTCAATCCGGCCTCCAGTCCAGCTGTGGTCCCACTGGGTTTGGGATGCAGATGTGCTGGGTGGGTTCATACGTCTTTTCTAATCTTCTTTTATTCTTTTATTTCCCCCCTACTTTTCTATTCTGTGTTCTCTTCTCTCTGCTATTAATCATCCTCATCTCGGTCTTTTCTTCTCTTATACTCAACCTCTCTATTCTGTCTCTTTGCCTTTCCTAACCTCTCTTCTTCTCTGTTCTATCACTCCTCTTGGTAGGATGATGTATTCTGGATCAATGCGTCCTGACCTGTCATGGTCTATGGCACCAGACATTGTATTTATCCGACTAGCTCCTTGCCTGTTTGCCGTGTACACCCGGTATGATGTTTAAGAGTTCTGTTCTGGTCTACGGGTCAGCTGTGGTGAATCCTGATGCTCCGCTGGCTCCAGTTCATATGGTCGAGCGATTGTTTGTCACCCTTCATACACGAGTCACAGTAAGTACTACTGAGTACTATGTACTCAGTAGTACTTACTGTACTCGTGTACTTTCCTCTTCCTAGTCATAAATCCAGCTCTCCGGCTCTTTAAGGTTTGCTTGATATTCATACGAATGAAGATGGGCTTTTTTTTCTTGGCCATGTATTCATGAGCATCCATTTTCGATAGTTCAAGGGAATATTACTGTAAACACCAATGGTGTCATCCCGCCCCAATCTTCAAACACAGCAACTATCATCATCATCATCATCATCCAGTTGGTGTGAGCATCTTCAGAACCTGACCTTAACCTTAACATTAACCACTACATTCTGGGAGGATAAGACTGGGAATGCGGGGACGTCCATCTCCCGTGTCACATACGTTCCGGGAGCAGGAATGTCGGAGGTTCCGAGCTAAGCGGTCCCAGCTGCTCCAGAGTTATGGGCGTGTGAAGGTCGCGGCGCGCACGTCGGGGTTTTGGACGGCAAGCGCGGAGAACATCGGAGACACGGCGTAGGCTCTGAGGCCTCTGAGGAAACTGTTCTCTCACTGATTGGTCAGCAGCACTATTTATTGACATTTTCTTTTGAGCCCTTATGGACACAGACAAACGACAGGGACAACAGACAGGGACCACAGACAACAGAGAGTGACCACAGACGGGGACCACAGACAGGGACCACAGACAGGGACCACAGACAACAGACAGGGACCACAGACAGGGACCACAGACAGGGACCACAGACAGGGACCACAGATGGGGACCACAGACAGGGACCACAGACAGGGACCACAGACCACAGACAGGGACCACAGACAGGGACCACAGACAGGGACCACAGACAACAGACAGGGACCACAGACGGGCACCACAGATAGAGACCACAGACAGGGACCACAGACAGGGACCACAGACAGGGACCACAGACAGGGACCACAGACCACAGACAGGGACCACAGACAGGGACCACAGACAGGCACCACAGACAGGGACCACAGACGGGGACCACGGAGAAGGATCAGGCCTTCCTAACCCCAGGGTTTATCTTAGCCAGACTCGCCAGGCCTTACTAAAGGGAGACAAACCTGGACCAGGGGTGACACGGGGGAGACCAGACCTGGACCAACACTGGACCAGCCCTGGACCAGCCCTGGACCAGCCCTGGACCAGCCCTGGACCAGCCCTGGACCAGCCCTTGACTAGGGGGGAGATTTGTTCGTTTGATTCAAAGTCAAAGTTATAACAATCCGTACATTATAAGAAGTTATGACGTTCCATTTTATTCTAGCCTTCATTCAAATATAGTGTAGATGCTCTCTTGTTTCGTCTCTATGTTGTTTACTTGTATCGTCAACCACTGCATCAATGTAATAGTATATTGCATTTTGTCAACGCTTTTATCCAAAGCGTCTGACAACACTGTGACTGCTTTCACTCTTAGCATGGCAGGGAGAACCCCTAACCCTGCAGTCTTAGTGCCATACTCTATCAGTTGAGTCAGACGGGCCATTCAGCTCTAGTCTTAATTTTACTGTTGAAATATTTCTCGTCCTCCAACACCCTCTTCACCTCTCTCACTCCCTCCCTCCTTCCCTCCTCCCTCGCTCCCCCTTCTCCGCCCTCTGAGAGGTCGGGGGAATTTACTCCAAGCTCCGGCACACAACAATGGAATCCTTCATCTGGGAGATGAAACGCGCGCCAGTGCCCAGCTAATGAGATGTGCTGTAGTGTTGTCCTCTCAGACAGACCGCCCCTGTGGCCTCCACCACGAGGCTGACCCAGACGGAGGAGGCCGGAAAGGGGGCCTTGTGGAGGACATTGATGTCGTCATCCCTCAGTGTCGTTCCGTCAGGGGGCCCTTCCAGGAGCCTTCATGGGGAGCGTGTTGTTCTCCAGTGACTTGAAGCATCACATCTCCTGGCGGTTCTCCACCACGTTCCTCCAACTCAGAGGTCAACCTCTTCGTAACGTCTCCGTCATCTTCATTCTCTTGCGCTATCTCCGCCATCTTTCTTCCTTCCAACACCTTTTTCGACTTTAACTTCTCCATCTTTATTATCGTGACCATCATGTTCATCATCTTCGTCCTCATCACTCTCTTTGTCTTCTGTGCTGCGTAGATCGAGTGTGTTGGCATCGGTCTGTCCCATACCGTCGTCATCAGGTTTTAATAAAGGGAGATTTTGACTTGGAATTTGCCTGGACGTGACTCTGAGCCGTACTCTGACAGGAACGCGATTCTACCCCCGGTGGAGACTCAGTGGAACTACACATTAAAACAACCCTAACTGTCACAACCAGCAATAGAATGACATCATTGGTTCAACAAAACAATACAAACCCAAAAAAATTTGATTTACGATTTGATTTGGATTCAGAAGTGTAAGTGAAACATGATTAATTAATCTTCCCAAGAATCCGTGCCTCGACTTCTGAATTCCTTTGAATATTATCATCAGCTCAATGTACCCGAACGTTGTTAGTTTGAGATAGTCCATCAGAGCATGTTACATCCCGGCTATTCCATCCTCTGAGTGTCTTCGAAGCCTGAGACACCTTATTAAATATCCATCCGTCTCGTCTGGTTTTAAGGAACCTGCTCCATAAGGAGATGGTAGATAACCCAGATAATCTCTGTCTCCCAGACTTTCTCAGCAGACAAACCCATGTGTAATATATGTGCTTGCTGTGTCCTTTCTCGTATTGATCGTGATTCATGTTTCAAATTGGTTCCTTCTCCCAAGGCAGCTGGAATTGGAGACCGATTTTGTTATCTTGTTGTTTCAAGTTTTGGGTTCTATTTAAAAGCTGGTCATGAGATTGTATCATGTCTGGCGTGCGGTTAATAAGCACTGGGATCGGACTCATGTAATCCGCCAGACGTTTGGACCAGGTCTGAATATTTAATGACAACACTTGATACTTTCTGAGATGTCTAGCTGCTTCCTCCCCCAGAAGGAAATCTGTACTCTCCAAGGTCCTATCTGCTACAGGAACGTTGGGAGAATGTGTGTTAGCATGTGTGTGGCTTGATGGCAGATGGTACACCTCTGATAGCCTAGATGTGTTTTTGGTAGAACTTTTACAAGTTCATTTCAAGTTCATTTCATTGTAGCTGTTGTATTAATGTTTACTGATGTTCTTAACTTCAGATTGTTGTTCCCTGGCATCTTCCTTCTTAAGATATCTCTTGTGTGGTTCTTGGAGGGGAAACCATTCTCAATTAATTGAGTCATTAAGCAGACACCTTTATCCAAAGTGACTGGAAGTGAAACCAGATAATGAAGGAGCAGGAAGGAGTGAGGAGTCATTCATGTATATCTATGTATGTATTCATATACAAATGTATGCATGACCCTTAGATCTGCATTTGTGACATTGCAGATGTCTTCACTTGGGTACATCTGCTCTTGAATCTAGGGGACAGTTCGCTACGAAGTCAGGAACAACAAAGACTCTGTTGCAATATTGGGAATAACAATCTCATGAAAATCGTTCCAAAAGTTTGACCAGATGATTCATTCAAATTTATTTGTGTGCACACAAGCCAAGCCATTTTCAACGTGTGTGTTAACATGCATGGTGATAAACTGTAGCAGGATAGCCAGACAGAGCAGGACGACTGGGGTGCGTTTGGGAATGGGGAGACAGAGGAGTGTCTGGGGCCCCGTTCTTGACAGAGCGGGGAGATGTTTGCGTAGGTTGAGTAGATAACCTCGGCGAGGGATGTCGTTGGTCACACAATGCAGCCGTTTCCTCTCCCACGTCCCCCCCCCCCCCCCCCCCCCCCCCCGATGGGCTACAGACCCAGAGGAGCTGATTTACTGTCTGTGCTCGGAGCCAAACAGATGAGTCACTGGATTCACTGCGGTCCACCTAGATCCTGGAAAAGCCTTATCTGAATCTTCTGGGTCCCTGTGGCCTCATGCTAATATCAAGGGCTAGGCCAAACATTAACCCTATATCAAGGGTTAGCCCTAACCCTATATCAAGAGTTAGCCCTAACCCTATATCAAGGGTTAACCCTAACCCTATATCAAGTGTTAGCCCTAACCCTATATCAAGGGTTAGCCATATCCCTATATATCAACTGTTAGCCCTAACCCTATATCAAGGGCTAGTGCAAACGTTAACCCTATATATCAAGGGTTAGCCCTAACCCTATATCAAGGGTTAGCCCTAACCCTATATCAACGGTTAACCCTAACCCTATATCAGCGGTTAGCCATATCCCTATACATCAAGGGTTAACCCTAACCCTATATCAAGGGTTAGCCCTAACCCTATATCAAGGGTTAACCCTAACCCTATATTAAGGGTTAGCCATAACCCTATATCAAGGGTTCACCCTAACTCTATATCAAGGGTTAAACCTAACCCTATATCAAGGGTTAACCCTTACTCTATATCAAGGGCTCACCCTTACTCCATATCAAGGGTTAACCCTAACCCTGTATCAAGGGTTAACCCTAACCCTATATCAAGGGTTCACCCTAACCCTATATCAAGGGTTAACCCTTACTCTATATCAAGGGTTAACCCTAACCCTATATCAAGGGTTCACCCTATACATCATCAGAAATAAACGCCCATTAAGCAGGGCGGGAGGCCATCATTCCTCTTCTTCTGGAGAACCAGGAGTGGCTGGTTCCTTCATCATTCAGAGCCGCCCCCAGACGCTCCCCCCCCCTCTGGAGGGCCGGGCGGCGGGGTCCCCTCGCCGGCCCTGGGGTCCGGGTTCGAGACCCTTGCTGCAGTGGATTGTTGTCCTCGCTAATGAAGGGCTTCTGAAGCCAAGCGTCTCCAGAGTACTCAAAAGACGTCTCCTTGATGTTCCTGTGGAGCTGAGTTCCTTTGGGCAAAGTGTTGTTACGAGTACTGTTATTATATAATACAGTATATATATATATAAACACATATTTATATGTATGTATATCTACATATATATGTATCTACATATATATGTATACATGTACTTCTGTTGCTTCTCCAGGGAAGTCCACTTTGGTGTCCATGGTCAAGATAACGCTGTAGCGACAAACTGCCCCTTGAAGCTAACTATCAAGCTAATCTAAGGTACCATTTTACACATTAGCCTAGCACAGAATAACAACTTCAACTGCTGCCAGCACTGTACCGACAAACCATCATTTCCAGGAGCCTAGCACATTCTCTGCTCAGCGCAAACCACACAACCATGTCTCGTAACTGTTTTTTTTATATATTTGGCATAAAAAATATAGGTAAAGAACAGCTATGCTTTGCTACGTTAAAACAACATAATTATATTTATTTTTGTATTGCACTACAAATATGAGACGAAATTGTCTTCAGTTTTGCCGCACGACAGCTTTGTAGCTTCTTGCTTTGTTCCAATGTGCTAACCCTTATGTAGCCCTAGCATAACATATGCGCTACACAGCTTACAGCTTGATGTCAGCTAATTAGTTAATGACTGTGTCCACCGTCAGGGATCGGTGCCAACAGCAGTATGCTAATGTGTCGAGCTAATGTAGTCAGTCATCTGTGCCAATAGCTTTTGTCAGACAGAGAATAGACAATCTGTTTCATACTTGAATACACCGGTTTGTCCCACACTGGTCCTTAATGCCGCGGCCTGCGACTGTTTAATCGACCTCCATTTGGATTAAAGGAGATCCTCGCCAGTAATAAGCATTCAGTTTCCCCTGCTTTCACTGCCGTGATGGATGGCTCGGCGAGCACGCTGGGTTTGTAGATAGCCAGCGTCCTGGCTCCTTCGGAGGAGCAGAGATGTAGCCTGGCAGCTGAGGAGGCAGAGTTGGGCAGCCGCCTCGGCAACGAGGCCGGAGGCTGTCTTCAGTCAACAAACCACAATGGCGGACGGACCGCGGCGGCGCGGCCATAGGCTCTGGTCAGCTCTGCCGGTCCGTTCAGAGTCGGCTTCTGGCGAGAGACGCGCCCTGTTCTGCCAAATCTGATCGTGTCGTCGTTGTTGATGACGGTTTCATTCTTTCTCTCCTCTCCTTATCTCCTGCTCTGATGGAGTCGAGGTGGTGCCAAATAACTGGCCGAGGGGGGAGGAGAAGGGAGAGGTGGTGGGAGAGAAAGATGGAGACAGAGTGTGTGTGTGTGTGATACAGGGGGGGGAGATGAATGGAAGAGGGGGAGAAAAATGGTGGGGGAGAGAGTGATGGTGTGTGGAGGGGCTCTTTCTCCTTCCTAGGGAGTCAGATGGACGGGGTCAGGAGCTCCATCAGATGGACGGGGTCAGGAGCTGCATCAGATGGACGGGGTCAGGAGCTCCATCAGATGGACGGGGTCAGGAGCTCCATCAGATGGACGGGGTCAGGAGCTCCATCAGATGGACGGGGTCAGGAGCTCCATCAGATGGACGGGGTCAGGAGCTGCATCAGATGGACGGGGTCAGGAGCTGCATCAGATGGACGGGGTCAGGAGCTGCATCAGGCCAACACAGTGACCGCTGTCCCCGCGAGTAGCTCCGCAGACCTTTGGTTCCTCAACACAGACCTTTGGTTCCTCAACACAGACCTTTGGTTCCTCAACACAGACCTTTGGTTCCTCAACACAGACCTTGGGTTCCTCAACACAGACCTTTGGTTCCTCAACACAGACCTTGGGTTCCTTTAACACAGACCTTGGGTTCCTCAACACAGACCTTGGGTTCCTCAACACAGACCTTGGGTTCCTTTAACACAGACCTTGGGTTCCTCAACACAGACCTTGGGTTCCTCAACACAGACCTTGTGTTCCTCAACACAGACCTTGGGTTCCTCAACACAGACCTTGGGTTCCTTTAACACAGACCTTGTGTTCCTCAACACAGACCTTTGGTTCCTCAACACAGACCTTGGGTTCCTTTAACACAGACCTTGGGTTCCTCAACACAGACCTTGGGTTCCTCACGCTCAATCTATTAATCACCAAGGCTACATGTCTGGCCATTATGGTGGTAGTTATTATGGGATGTGATAAGACACCTAATTCCTGTTCAGTTGGATTCCCGCTATTGATTTAATAGAATTCATTCAGAAGACGCTTTTATCCCAAGCGACTGGCTTGTGAGCAGGTATTCCAAGTTTCTATTTAAAACTTCAACCACCCACTGTTGACTCACCCAGCAGCAAACTGTTGGGATAAAGCCTGACCCAGTTTCTCTGGGCCTCAGATCCAAGTGAAACAACTGCCGGGCTTATAACTAAATAAAAGTCTTGTCACACAACACAAAGGTTTCAGTTGTGTCATGGAGAAGGTGCGACCAAACACTGCCATAAGCCAAAATAAATAGTTACTGTTAAGCGTGTGTGTGGACAGTAGCCCTGGGTTTATAGACTATGATATGAAAAAAGAATACATAAAAGATGTCCCGAAGCTGGTTGAAAACATTTGCTTGAGAGAAAGGTGAACCGGGAGGAGATAAGGGGTAGCTTAGCAAACACTAGCGCTAATGTACCAAGCGAACCATCAAGGGACTTATAAAACAGTGAATTTGAATCCCTCAGGAACACCCATTAAAATAGCATTCGGTGCTTTCAAAGTGTTGGGTTACTATTTAGCTTCTGCTTGACAATAAAAGGCTTAAGGCTTTTCCGTTTGAGCAAGTCACGTATATTCCTGCTAAGCAACACTGTCATGCTTATCCTTGAACCTACGGCCAATGTTTACTCTTCTAAGAAGCACTTGGTTTCATGGCAAACAAGCCCCTGTGTTGACCGAACGCCGATAAGGGCAACCGATCGGCCTCACCTTCTGGGGGGATTCTCACAGTGGAAAACACAACTAGTTTCCCTTTTCGCCTGTTTTTGAAGGGGTGGTCGGTCCAGAGCAGCTCACAGCAGAATACTAATAACAGCCGGGTCTACTGTTCCTTTGTGGTGACCGATTGAAACCATAAAGCCCTTATCTGAGAGGGCCTCCTTGGTCTGGTGTTGAGCAGCTATCACCGTGGAGACGTTGCTATTGTTGGCGAGGGAACAGATCCCTCCTTTGGTGTCAGGGGCTGCAGGACAGCCGAGGCCCGTGACTGGCCATGTTGGATGTCAGTCAGCCCCCCCCCCCTGACCGTTCTACTCCCCAAACCACTGATCATGTTACCAACTCCTCACCTCTGCAGACAGTGATGTCATCTTTAGTGGACAGGGGGTGAAGCGAGGGGGCGGAGGGGAGGGACTGGGTTTCCTGCTGGGGGTTACAAAGTTGGTTTGGATTCAGAGCTCAGGTGACTATAACCCTAACCCTCAGGCGGATTCAGAGCTCAGGTGACTATAACCCTAACCCTCAGGCGGATTCAGAGCTCAGGTGACTATAACCCTAACCCTCAGGTGGATTCAGAGGTCCGGTGACTATAACCCTAACCCTAACCCTCAGGTGGATTCAGAGGTCAGGTGACTATAACCCTAACCCTAACCCTCAGGTGGATTCAGAGCTCAGGTGACTATAACCCTAACCCTAACCCTAACCCTTACCCTAACTGTAACCCTTACCCTAACCTGTACCCTTCAGGAAACCCGAGGGCTATATTTATCTCTCACATGGAAATCACATTGGGAACAGATTATGAAAATAAAACCAGATGATGAGGAATCGCTGAATGTGTTACACTGCTTCTGTTTTTCTCAGGTATTTCTGCCTCTGTGTTCACTAGCTGAGAACTCCCCGTGGATACTTTAGTACCGTCGTTATGTACGAGCGTTATGATGAGCGATGTTGAATATTAAACACTGCGCACACCGTGGAGTTATATTAAGTGCCCAAGAAGCTTCACCCTCTCTCAGACACGGCAATCAACATCAACGGCTGAACCGAGAGAGAGATGGGGAGAGAGAGGGGGAGAGAGAGAGAGAGAGAGAGAGAGAGAGAGAGAGAGAGAGAGAGAGAGAGAGGCAGAGAGAGAGAGAGAGAGAGAGAGGCAGAGAGGCAGAGAGGCAGAGAGAGAGAGAGTGTTCACCTGCTAGACGGCAGGAATGAAGTGAAATATTCAGCGAGCAGCTAAAGATAAACCCAACTCGTTCCAGCAGCTACTTAACATTACATTTCCTCCGTCTCCAACTGTATTTTACACCATGAATATTTCATCTCAAGTTCTCAGCCTCAATTACAAATTCTCCTTTTTTTTTTCGCTCCCCTCTCTCATCCTTCTCTGGGAATTTCCCTGAGCTTCCGTGCAGCTCGGAGCCAATCTATTGCATCATTAACCACATCATTAACCACGTCGTTAACCCAACTCAACAATGAAGCCTGCAGGTTTCATTGTTGAGTTGGACTTGTTGAACTTCCTGGGTTAGGTCATCGCTAAGTGGTTCCCTCGTTACAGTACAGTAAAGTACAATCCTACGGTTCTTGTGATCCAACTGAACAGTGTTGTAGCTGCACAGGTTTGTAGAAACTAGGCTAGAGCGTATAGTATTATTCAGTAGCGTGACAGTTCTTTCCCAGTTGTCATGGTTTCCCGGGTGAGCGCATGGTCGCTGGTTGCGATCTTCCATTCGTAGCGTGGAAGGCGCTAGGCTAGGCTGTGGTTAGCCGCTAGCTCGCGATAAGGGTGAACAAAAAGGAAACCTACACAGGATAGGCCCATGCTGTGGCCTGCTCTGTGGGATGTTCATTCATGACCTCACAAAAGCTAGTCGTTACAAGAGGCTAATGTGGTGCAGGCGGGAAAATATTAATTTAAAATCATTAGAAAATGTATTTGTCCTTCTCCAGTGGGTATTCCTTTCCAGTCACTGAAACACCATAGTATGGAGTGCATATGCAAAGGATGATGTGTTTGCGTGCAGTTGCCGTTGTCCTACAGCTGCATGGGCGTGTGGCCTGCTGCTCAATGAAACAAACTAATTATGTCTCTTCTCCTTTGAAACAACGAGAAAGCTGCTCTTTTCACTCTTCATCCTCCCAAACATGGCTCCATCTGGGTCAGCTACAACCGGACCTCTGTTATACGTTTGACTGGCCATTCAGCTGGTTTGGTTGGTTTTTAGATGAATCTGCTCAGACTCTTTTCTAGTAGCTTGAGTGTTTTCGTTAGCCTTTGATAATGAAAGCGAGCTAGGCAGCAAAATGGAGGGTAATTAAATCCTTCACCAATCGAGTGCAGTGTGCACTACCGAATGCCTTGGAGGAGGGCAGCGAAGATGGTTGAGTCAAGGAGGGATGGTTATTTTAAGACAACAAAGGAAAGTCGGGCCGCGCGCAGAACCAGAATGGAGCTGATCGTTCAGATTGGTATTCATTTACATTAAGTCGTTTAGCAGGCGCATTTATGTAAGTACTGCTCGACCAATTAAGAGGAAGCATACTGGACAGCATAAATATCTTACCTTCTTTAAAATCAACAGTTTTAAACATGTCTTCATTAGCGGCAGAAGGGTCAGAAGGGAAACCCTGCAGCCTTGTGTTTTGTAGGGCGCTTGACCTCTGAACCCTGGACAGCGCATGGTTTAGTCAAGGGAATGTTTTTTGTGATTCGTTGTAAATACAATCTTGTGTCCTACAAGTAGAGACACTAATGCAAAGTTCTGAAGTTACCACCAGTATGCTAATCAGGCTGAAGTATAAAGCAGACCGCTGTTAACATGAACATCACTTGTGGAACACAGAAACACGCACACACACACACACACACACACACACACACACACACACACACACACACACACACACACACACACACACACACACACACACACACACACAACCATAAACCTACCCACAGTATTAGAAAAGTTGTATGGGATGAGGCTTTGACTATGATGCAACCAAAACTATGCTGCAAATCATTCTAGGCTGGTTCCTCCTCCTGTCGCTTCTCATTCTCCCCCTTCTCCTTCTATTTATTCTCCTTCTCCATTTCCCTCTTCCCCACTTTATCATTATCCTCTCCTCTACCTTCTCTTCCCTCTGCTCCTTCTCCTCCTCTCTCTGGAGACCTGAAGGAGACGGGGTGAATCCATTCTTCCATTCATCAATCCCAACAGCCGCCAGAGGGGGCGACGTGGAGCCCTAGGACCTATGGGCCCGTTCAATCAGAGAATCTCTGTCTGTCTGTCTGACGGCCGTTTCCGTGGCGATGGGGAGGTGTCGTAATAGGCCCTTTCCTCTGTGTGACTCCCTGCTTGGAATGTGGCATAATTACACGGTATAGACGCGCACACGCTCACAGACATATTGTACAGACACGCACACACACACACACACACACACACACACACACACACACACACACACACACACACACCTTCCAAAAATGGAGACGTACCCATTATACACATATTTACAGTCGCGCACACACAATGCACTTACCACATTCATTCACATACCCATTATTATACACATATTTACAGGCACACACACACACACACACACACACACACACACACACACACACACACACACACACACACACACACACACACACACACACACACACACACACACACACACACACACACACACACACACACACTCACTGACTGACTAGCCTCATGTAGACACACACATTCACCCAAAGGCACACTGGCGTGCAGCATCTGGTTGGTATTTTAGGGCTTGTGTGGGAGCAGTAAATCACAGAGTGTTGTTCTTCTTATCACAAGGTCTTCACTAACCACTGATTTTGGGCCCGTCGTGTTGACTCACTGCTCGTCGCGTACGCAGCTGTGCAGCACTTCCGAAAATACACCCGTCGACATCCGAACGGCGCGTTTATTATTGTAGAGGTTTAGGGTTAGGGCTAACCCCTAAACTATATTGTACAGGGTTAAGGTCAGGGCTAAGGGTAAGGGTTAGGGTTATCCCTGACCCTGACCCGGTAAAATAGGGGTCAGGTTAGGGTCAGGGTTAGGGCTAGGGTTATCCCTGACCCTAACCCGGTAAAATAGGGGTCGGGTTAGGGTCAGGGTTAGGGCTAGGGCTAGCCCTAATATTGGTGGTCAAACATCTATTTCCCTCCTCAGCCTGCGTCTCCCATTCTACTGCAGTACAAATGAACCATACCAAGGGTTAGTCTGGCCCTCCCATGACCCCGCCGGCTCCCTGCCCCCCCCCTCCCGTAGGGGACCCATCCCTCCGTCAGGAGACCTCTCGTTAGGTCTGCCTCTCTGCGGCCCGTGTTAGCGTCCTCCATCTCAGGCCTCGGGGGTCAACCGTTTCCGTGGTGATTCTGTTGCCGTCCCACGAGTTGCTCTGAGCCGGAGACGCCTTCCTCCTGACTAGCAGCAGGCGTCTTCTTCTTCTTCCACAGCTGATCTTCAGTCGTCTTCTAATCGCGAAAGAGGAGGATTTATCTCAACAAGCGGCGCATTCTTAATAATAATAATAATAATACATTTAATTTAGAGGCGCCTTTCAAAACACCCAAGGTCACCTTACAGAGCATATAGTCATCATACATATTTAAAAAAAAAAAAAAAAAACAAGACATTGTGGAAAAAATAAATAAATAAATAAATAAATAAACATAAGCAATAAGAAATAAATAAAACAAAAACAAGACAAAACAAAACAAAAAAAACAATCAAAACAGTGATCAGTTAGACGTTGTGTGCGAGTTTGAACAGGTGAGTTTTGAGTTGTGACTTGAAGGTTGTAATGGTGTCTGACTGTTTTATGTGTGGGGGGAGGGAGTTCCAGAGCCTGGGTGCTGAACAGCTGAATGACCGGGCACCCATTGAAGTGAGTCGTGATGTGGGGATGCATAGTAGTCCAGCAGAGGTTGAGCGGAGGGAGCGGGAGGGAGTGTATTCTTGGAGGAGGTCGCAGAGATAACTGGGGGCTAGGTTGTGGAGAGCTTTGTAGGTGAGGAGTAGGGTTTTGTATTGGATGCGGTAGTGTACTGGGAGCCAGTGAAGTTGAATGAGGACAGGGGTGATGTGGTCAGATGATTTGGTGCGGGTGATGATCCGGGCGGCTGAGTTCTGAATGATCTGCAGTCTGTTGATGAGTTTGGTGGGGAGTCCGGTGAGGAGGGCGTTGCAGTAGTCTATGCGTGATGTGACAAATGAGTGAACTAGGATTTCAGTGCTGGATTGGGTCAGTGATGGGCGGAGTCTGGCGATGTTGCGGAGGTGGAAGAATGCAGTCCGGGTGATGTTGTGAATATGGGGTGCGAATGAGAGGGTGTTGTCCAGGATGACGCCGAGGCTCTTGACTTTGGAGGAGAAGGGTACTGGGAATCCATCGATAATTATGAGTGGAGCTGGGGTGTGTTGTGATTTAGTGAGGGTGGATTTGGATCCGATGAGCAGGGCCTCGGTCTTGTTTCCATTGAGTTTCAGGAAGTTCCTGCTCAACCAGCTCCGGATCTCTTCCAGGCACGTGATGAGGGAAGTGGGGGGGATGGCAGCGGTGGGTTTGGTGGAGATGTAGACCTGTGTGTCGTCAGCGTAGCAGTGAAAATGGACCCCATGGTGACGGAGGAGTGTGCCCAGCGGGAGGAGGTAAGTGGTGAAGAGGAGTGGACCCAAGACTGACCCCTGGGGGACACCCAGTGAGACACCTGAACACCCAGACTTGTGGTTGCTTAGTTGAACAAATTGTTGACGGCCGGTGAGGTAGGATGTAAACCAGGAGAGTGCAGCACCAGTGATCCCAATACCAGCTAGGCGGTCCAGGAGCAGAGGGTGGGAGATGGTGTCGAATGCTGCGCTGAGATCGAGGAGGATGAGAATGGTGAGTAATCCAGAGTCGGCTGCAAGGAGGAGGTCGTTGGTGATTTTGACTAGGGCTGTTTCAGTGCTGTGTTTTGGACGGAAGCCAGATTGGAACGGTTCGTGGAGATTGTTAGTGTCGAGGTGGGACTGTAGTTGTGCGGCAACCACCCTTTCAAGTGTTTTGGAGATGAAAGGGAGATTGGAGATGGGCCGGTAATGGTTAAGGTCAGTTGGGTCAGCACCAGGTTTTTTCAGGATGGGAGTGATGGCAGCCAGCTTGAGAGTGGGGGGTACAGTACCAGTAGTGAGGGAGGAGTTAATTATGTTGGTGATCATGGGGGAGATGGACGGAAGACATGCTTTGACAAGGGAGGTGGGAAGAGGATCGAGCTGACAGGTGGTGGTTTTGGCTTTGCGGATGAGTTCTGAAACGGTCTGTTCTGTTACTAGGGTGAAGTCAGAGAGGGAGCTGATGAGAGGTTGGCCAGAGGTGATCATCCAGGGTGGGTCATCAGAGGGGGTGCGAGATGAGGCCAGTTGTTGGTGAATGGTGTTGATTTTAGAGCTGAAGAAGTCAAGGAACGCAGTGCATTGGGTGGTGGAAATGTCTGGAGGGAGAGATTTAGGAGGCTGAAGTAAGTGGCTGACTGTTGAGAAGAGGACTCTGCTGTTGCCTGTACCAGTGTTGATGAGGTTGGAGTAGTATGAGGTTTTGGCAGTAGTGAGGGCATTCTTGTAGTGATGGAGGTGGTCCGAATACATTTGGCGGTGTACAGTGAGTTGAGTCTTTTTGTAGAGTCGCTCCAGTCGACGACCAGTGGCTTTGAGCTGGCGCAGATGAGGAGTGAACCAGGGAGCAGTGTGGGTGAATGAGACTGAACGGGTTTTCAGGGGGGCCAGGGTGGTGAGGGAGGAGGAGAGGCAGTTATTGTAGTGAGTCACCAGGTCAGTCAGGGAGGAAGCTGGGGGAGGGTTGGGGTAGGAGCTGATCATGGTGGAGAGGTCTGTGGTGTTGATAAGTTTGATGTTTCTGAAGGAGATGATCCGTTGTTCCTTGCTTTTGTGTAGTTGGGTATGAATGTCAAAAAGTACAGCTTTGTGGTCGGAGATGGGGAAATCAATGACATCAAGGTTAGTGGGAGTGATGTCAGTGCAGCAGATTAAATCCAGAATGTGACCTTTGTTATGGGTTGGGAGGTTGACATGTTGTGTGATGCCAAGACAGTCCAGAAGTGATGTGAAGTCATTAGCAAAAGTACAGGATGGGTTGTCAATGTGGATGTTGAAATCACCAAGGAGGATAACAGTGGGGGACATTGCACATACAGATGTAAGTAGTGATGAGAATTCATTGAGGAAAACGGCGGAGGGTTTTGGCGGTCTGTAAATGGTGACAATGATAGTGGGTTTGGGGCCTGAGAGTTTTACAGCTAGACATTCAAAGGAGGAATGAAGGGGGACTGTGACAGTGGTGACTTTGATGTTATCACGATGGAGGAGAGCGAGGCCACCCCCCCTCCCATTAACCCGGGGTTTACTAATAAAAGAAAAACCTGGTGGGACTGCTTCATTTAGATGGGAGAAGTCATTTGGTTGTTGCCAGGTCTCAGTGAGGCAGAGAATGTCTAGGCTCTGGTCAACAATAAAGTCATTTATCAAAAGGGCCTTATTACTGAGGGATCTGGTGTTCAGCAGACAGAGTTTCAGACAGGTGAGTGGAGTGTAGCAGGTTGCTTTGAGCAGAGGGAACAGTACACTGTGATTGACGGGACTGACCGTACGGGCTGTGCGAGGAGGGGGGCGGGGCCCAGTGGACCAGAAGGAGCGGATGTTTTTGTTGCTGGTGTGAGCGTACTGAAAATTCCGTCCAGAGCCTCGGTGGATGTATTTTGGTCGTTTGAGAATGTCCTGGGGGGATGCAAGCTGAGGTGGTTGGGTCCTTGAGAAGATCCGTAGACGTAACATCTCCGTTACCGAGTAACGGAGCGGCAGAGATGCGCTCGTTACGTGAGAGTCAAACATAGCGCAATCCAGAGGAACAGGTTAAAATCCACAGGTGACAAACCGCTAACCGCAGTCTGCTCTCTGGGGGGGGGGGAGGAGAGAGAGAGAGAGAGAGAGAGAGAGAGAGAGAGAGGGGGAGAGAGAGAGAGAGAGAGAGAGAGAGAGAGAGAGAGGTATAGAGAGAGAGGTATAGAGAGAGAGAGGTATAGAGAGAGAGAGAGAGAGAGAGAGAGAGAGGTATAGAGAGGGAGCGACAGACAGCAACGTGTTGTTGTGTTTCAGTAAGGTGGTCCATTGCGTGGAGGGGCCGCCTGGTCTTGGGCCGTATTCTGGGATTCTCCTCAACCAACCAGCACCCCCCCCCCCCCCCTCCCCCCGGATAATTTGCCTCAACGTAATGAGCCAATGTTTCGCAATGAATCATGTGTTGGAATTTGAGTGTGTAGACCTCAAATCAAACTCGTTCTCAGTCTCAGTTCACACGCACGTTAATTATCTCTGGCGTGGCGCCAGACCCTCAACAGCAACACCGCTTTAGGGAACGTCTGTCAGCCCCACACACATCAACACCTTCCTGCTACTGGAGCGCCAGGTAAAGCCCCTGTGGCACACCGCGGTTCACGGCCGCCCGAGCCGCTACGTTTAGCCCCCACTGCTACGTTTAGCCCCCACCGCTACGTTTAGCCCCCACCGCTACGTTTAGCCCCCAACTGCTACGTTTATCCCCCACCGCTACGTTTAGCCCCCACCGCTACGTTTAGCCCCCACCGCTACGTTTAGCCCCCACCGCTACGTTTAGCCCCCACCGCTACGTTTAGCCCCCCACCGCTACGTTTAGCCCCCACCGCTACGTTTAGCCCCCACCGCTACGTTCATCCCCCACCGCTACGTTTAGCCCACACCGCTACGTTCATCCCCCACCGCTACGTTTAGCCCACACCGCTACGTTTAGCCCCCATCGCTACGTTTCCATCGTCTCTTACGCCTCGTGCCCACTGCACCGTCAGTCAACGGACGTGGGAAGGCGTGGCTGACGTATGGGGGAGTAGTCTTTGCAGAGGCATCCGTCAGCCAATCAAATCGCTTTGCCGGGTTCTTCCCGCTTCTTCCTGCTTGTTGCGATGCAAGATTACCCGCTTTCCCGCTTTCCAGTATCGTCAGAGCCCGAGTCGCGTCACAGTGCTTAAATTTGCATACGCGATCTGATTGGATGACGGAACCGTCGCTGCCGAAAAAGTTGAACATTTTTCAACTTTCTGACGGTGGCGAACGCTCCAACTGAACGGACGGATCCACAATGCATTGCGCGTCCGTCCCCATTCAAAGTCAATGGGCAACGGTCAACTGACGGAGGTAGTGGGCATGGGGCGTTAGAGGAGATGCTTGGTTCTGCCGATAAACAGGCTGGAGCGGGAGAGAGGAGAAGTTGTTGCCAAGGCAACCGCTTACACACCTACAAGCTGGGATGTTTAAAATAATGAATGAATGCGGGTGATGCTTGGTGCGCGCTTGTGTGCGCCCATCTGTTTAAAGACACGCATAGGCCTACAACAACTAACTAGTAACGCATAATACAGTCCATGGCCATGTACATTAGCGGGGGTACACATGCATATTATGAACGCAAATCGATAGCGATAATGTATACAATACCGGTAAGAAACAATGTTTGTTAATGTCTTGCCAATTATCAATAAATGGACCCACAGTTGCGGCCACAGGACCGCATGTAATATATTATGTGTTAAGTTCTCTTTGCCAACAATTTACATGACGACTCAGTGTTTCTGAAGAAACCGCTATCCCATGTGTGAATTACGCCGTATTATTTGGCCATAGACTAAGCCATTTGAAGTTTGAAATTCATGTGGTCCTGCATCTGTCTCAGCGGAGACTGCAAACGCTGTCAAAATATAAACTCGTCAAGTTCAAATGCGCTGGCTCTTAAATGGCATGGGAGATGGAACTCCCATTGGTTTGTTGCACGTTACGCCCAAAACACACCTAAATGTTTCAGACCAACCCATTTTATATTTGCGTTGGGCACGAGAGTCTTTCATCCGCTGGTGTAATAGCAACACCGCCAGAGTTCCGGCCACAAAGCTACTAGCGTCCCGCGCTTCTCACTTGCGTTTCAGACCGCTAAAATGGGGCCCAACGTGTTTCTTGTATTTTTTCGTTTTTCTCATATTTAATGCGATGCTTCATATTTAACAATACATTGCAAAAATAATGAAATATGTATCGGTTTCAAACGTTAGTTCGACTTCATTATTTTGTGTTGTTTCATAAACATAATCCTTATTGTTTGTGACGGTGTTCTCTTTATGTGATGAAGGTCAGGACACCCCCAGCGGACCCGGGACACTGGTCTTTGGCACCGACAGTGGGGAAGGATCTGGCTGCGTTGCCGTGGTTACCTGGAAGGGAGTCAAACACACAGGTGTCAAGTGTGACCTCACCTCTCCCTCTGTCCATCTGCCTCGCCCTTTCCCGCTTTCCTGCTCTCCCTCCTCCTCCTCTCTCTCTCTCTCTCTCTCTCTCTGTCTCTCTCTCTCTCGCTCTCGCTCTCGCTCTCGCTCTCTCTCTCTCTCTCTCTCTCTCTCTCTCTCTCTCTCTCTCTCTCTCTCTCTCTCTCTCTCTCTCTCACAGAGACTTGACCCAATGTGGGAGGCGATGACCTCACTACTTTCTAGGGACACAATAGCTTTTGATGCCAGGTGGCAGAGAGGTGTGTGTGTGTGTGTGCGTGCGTGTGTGCGTGTGTTAAGTGGATAAGTGACGGGGGGTCCGGCGCCGCAGCCTTTAGTCACTGCCGCCCCTCCCCACCCCCCACCCCCACCCCCACCCCCACCCCCACCTGTAACTGCTCTGTTGGGGTTCAGAGGGGGAGTGTGGGCTGGTGGAGTACTGCACCGAGGATCTCTCTCTCTCTCTCTCTCTCTCTCTCTCTCTCTCTCTCTCTCTCTCTCTCTCTCTCTCTCTCTCTCTCTCTCTCTCTCTCTCTCTCTCTCTCTCTCTCTCTCTCTCTGTCTCTGTCTCTGTCTCTCTCTCTGTCTCTCTGTGTCTCTGTGTCTCTGTCTCTGTGTGTGTTTCTCTCTTGGTACTGTCACACACACAGCTTATTGTGTTTCGGGTTGAGGCCGGTTTTGGGTGAGTTTGGTTTCTAACCAAAACCGGGCATCTTCTAACCAGAGTAAACTCATACCCTAGCACCACATAGATCCATGCCTGTCCTAACACTTTAATAAAGAGGATGTCCGACCTTATCAACTTTGCACACGTAGTCATCACAACCTCACAACATCACAACCAAACCTCCAGCCTGACCGTGTGACGATGACCTCACTCCTCCTGGTCGGTAACGTGTTGTCGAGTACGGTTTTGACACGGCCTCGGAGGAGAAGCAAGCCTGCCCCCTGCAGGCAATGAGTATCGCACAGAGACGCAACTCGCGATCAGAGTTACTAGGCCTACTACGAAGCTCATTTAGGATTAGATTAGTCGAGCCAGGTTTTCCGCTTTAGGTTCAACGCGCACTCACGTGAAATGGGCGTTTATCGCGTCATTTTACTCACCCTTATGCTAAATGAATCGGGCGAGAGCGGTGTATTTCACCCAAGACGTGCAGTGTATTATTATGAATTCCTACGAGGAATTCAAAGTCCAAATCACAGCCAAGGGGAACATGGTTGCCCATAATATGGCTAGGGTGGCGTGCTGGCAAAAAATTGCCGACCGTGTTAATTCGTAAGTGAAAAGATTCTACATATTGTCTCAAAAATATCATGTATCATCATGCCTTCTTTGTGGTGCCAGCACGCTCCTACGAACATGGGGCCAAGTCAAAAATAAATATTGGCTAAAAATATTATTCAATGTGGTAAATTGTAAGCACCCATTTGAATAATTTCAGGTGAATCTAGCCTATGATTTGCAATGGCCTAGGCTCCAACCTTAAATCTCATGTTGATTACCTGTAGCAAATAAAAAGAAAACCCAAATTAATACGACTAGGAGGGGGACCGCTCCACCGCCCTTCACCACTTCGGCTGGCCCTCGCCAATAACGGATGTCGGCCGATGATGGTAGGAGTGGAAGGGGGGGCGTCCTCTGACCCCACTACCTCGACATCCAAGGCCTTTGTAATGAGTATGTATTCATGTATTGGCAATGGACATCAATAATTGTCTTGCTCATCAAATGTGAAATGATTGAGTGTAAATTAATTGTGTCATTTTTAGTTGAAGGTACAAACATTATTTTGGAGGAGCCGCCAACGATCAATCTCCAATCATAGGCCTATCGAAGCAAAGTGTTACGTATTCTTCTGAATGTACAATTTTTGGAAAGAATGTCCCATAATAGGTTTTTCCCCCTGATTCTTGCAGGAGACTGTCGGCCTGTGACTCCACGGCATTACGGAGGTGATTTTTCTTAACAATTCTCACAGCTATAATATGAATTTGTAGAATAGGCCTATTTGTGTCACTGACACAGAGGTTATGTGGGATAATGGAGAACACGGCACTTGACTATCCAAGGTTAATGTACGTTGAACGTGGGGCCACCTTTGAACTTGAAACACAGACACACTGCGCAACAAGTAAGTGCACGGCTTCTTTGAGTAACATTGCCGACATAAGGTACAACAAGTACGATCAAATAACGAATACCCTCTGATGATAAGCTCTATCTCTCATAAAGAATAACGTCAGACAATGCCAAGGGATCGGTTCTGTCCGGAAAAACCCTCTCTCCGGAGAGACGCCTGTACGATAAGTGCGCCGAGGTCCATGGGAACACCCACAAATGGTGACGCCATTGTCGGAGGAGGGGCAAGGAGCTGCGCACGCCGATTTAAGTAGCCGATCTCCGCTGAAAACCTGCTTCCGACCAGGTTTGGTTGTGAGCATAATGTCACCATGCTGATACAGCGACGCTTAAAGGAGCATTTCACGTGGAGGCATGAATATGTATTGAAATTGGGATTTAACATAAATAACATGAATAGGCCTACCTTGTGCGTGTGTATGTAGGCCTATTGCACCTATCTGTTCTGTTTAATGTTTGTTTCATATGAAAACACATGGTTATAATTACATAAATACAACAGGGTGGGGATTTCAACTAGCAGCATTTCTTGATGTATATTTGTAAAGGGAAATATTGTACCTATTTTAGAACATTCTACTTTTCTTAGAACCTAACAATTATTCATAAGTATGTACTGTCATACCTACATCTCTGACGTTTATAACAAACCAAACCGTTTGAAAATCGGTTGAAAATTTAGCAAGTTATGGTTATTTAAAAAGTACATGAATCACTACCAACACAATGTTATTGGTGAGCAGCTTACTGTGGTAAGATGGCCCACTGGTGACGTTCGACTCCATTGGTCAGCACCGCGGACGAGGCGTCTAGTATATATCTATGAGAATCCTCCCCTCTACTTCCTATTTTCTTCTACGCAAAAATCGGCATATTGCGTAATCTTAAACAGGAAGTGTTGGAGATCGATACAGATCTTTCCAGTCTCTCTAGAAAATAAGGTAATGGTGCACGACCATTTAAAAATATGAGTGGGTTTCTAACGATACAAAGCTTAATGGAAATGGGTGAAGTTTCCCTTTAAAGATATCGACTTTCGTGGTCCAGCTAACCCAGGCTTTGAGCACAGCATACCCAGCTAACCCTCTAATCGAGGTTCGTAGTACAGGGCCCAGTCCTCAATAGCTTCTTCTACACGGAGTGGTGAACAGGTTTATCTGGGTTAGAGTCTGTCGTCGTGGTTTTACCACTCCGCCCATTGCCAATGTAATCTAAACTTGTCTCTGTATGGAGATTCTTCATGAACCACATCCAGAGTGAAACCCGGTTTACCCTGTCTCTCCGATTCATACCTACCCCGAAACGATACCACATAATATCAAAATTATGCTTCAACAGTGTAGAACATTGATTTCAGATGTTTGTGTTCAGTTCATGCATTTTATTTGCTATTGGTTCATTGTTTGCATGGTTGAGGAAATCTGAAATTAAAACATAGCACACGGCATACCCTGAATTTAGCCTGGGATCTTTGATGCGCAAATACTTCTTAGTGAAGTTGCGCCGACCCATTAGTGACCACTAGATAGCGTCAGAGAGGCGGCCTCCTCGCATGTTTAGTGATCTAGGAATGATACAAAAAGAGTTAATTTCTCATGGATCTACCTTTTAGCAAACTAACACCATTTATAATGACATCAAATCATAGTGATCGTGCTCAGTGGGGATTCAATGTATGTATACGTATATGTATATATAATAGTTCACAATAAACGCGTTTGGCTTCCTCGGACACCATGATTGGCTTAGGGCTGCTGACGTCATCAGTGCCATTCATGCATTGCCTTGAATCACGGACCCTTATACTCGTTATTTTTTTGCGTTGAACGTAGTTTGATAACACGCTATATGTTGACACATAGTGGTACTTCTGTAGGCTTCTTGTATTTAAAGGAAGTTTTCCCCGTAGAACCGCTAATGAGAGTGACACTTCTGGGAATCGGTCCTCTAAGTCGAACATTTAGTAGGCATCGCTTCTCGGCCTTTTGGCTAAGATCAAGTGTAGTATCTGTTCTTATCAGTTTAATATCTGATACGTCCCCTACCCGGGGACCATATATTAAATTGATTTTTGGAACTGGGAGATGGAAAAGGGGCTTGCTCCGTCCACTCCACGCATCGACCTGGTATTGCAGTACCTCCAGGAACGGTGCACCCCCTCTCACTGTTAATATGAATGAGTGCATTAAGGAGCTCACACCAAGCCGTAGAGACGATTGTAGTGCTCGTTTAATTATCTTTTCTGACTAAATAAGTATTGTAGTTCGGACAGTGCTGCTGTCTTTTTCATTGAAACTGATTAAACGTTGTCGAAAAAGGTTACGACTCTTACGAGGAGACATAATTTAATACATTTTATGCCGTATTTAGTTTTAGACCATATGATGTTCAAGCTAACATAACGTCAGTGCGTCATTCGACCACAGATTTGTAGCGCTAATAGCCTACCAGTATGGAACCACTTCTTCTGCGCATAAGAGTTGTCAACACAACACCAAATACAGTTTTATTGGTTTGAAATCAGTCAGACCCTGCGCACTGCGGAAAGGACAGGTGCTTGGCAAATTAGAACCCCTAGGCGTGGTTTATTTACCATTACGCCCATTACCAATATAATCGGAACGTTGGCCTGTAACTGTATTCGAGAGAAGCTTATTGAACCAGCTCCAGAGTGCAAGCCTGTTTACCGTGTCTCTGAATAAACCACATGTGGGTTTCCAATTAATGAGGACTAAGCTTGACGATTCCCCTCCTGCATTTCCTTTTAAAACAAATCCCGCGGCCACTCTGTAAAGTTCAACTATTTTCATCCAATAATTTCAACATTATCCAAAATTAATACTGTGCGAAAGAGGTCAGGCCCGTCTCTCTACCAGGCGAGAGGATATCAAAAGGCAATTAAAGGTGTGCACTGCAGGAAGCATCCATCATAGTCACCTATTCCCGAATTAAAATGTAGAAATAATCAGATTTTGTGCATTTTAAATTATTCACGAATGAACTGTAAATCCTCCTTTCAAATTCTTCAAAATAAATGAAGCGTGTTAATTACTATTGCTTTATTCGAGAGAAGCTTCATGAACCAGCTGTTTAACTTGTGTCATGTAGGTTTTCCAATTAATGAGGACTTAGCTTGACGTTAAGATTCCCCTCTTTCATATCATTTTAAAACAAATCCACAGGGCCACTCAGTAAAGTTCAACTATTTACTTTCACCCAATAATTTCAACATTATCCAAAATTAATACTGCGTGAAAGAGATCAAAAACGAATCCCTGACTATCGGCAACATAATTCCCGTCACTGTGCACTGTTACCAGGAAGCATCCATCATGCTCGAATTAAAATGTAGAAATAATCCGATTTTATGCATTTTAAATTATCCACGAATGAACTGTAAGTATAGGCCTACTCCTTTCAAATTCTTCAAAATAAATGAACCGTGTTAATTACTATTGCTTCAAATTACGTTTCATCATGCATAACCTTATTGATTTCAGATGTTTCTGGGTTCAGTTCTTGCAGCTTATTTGCTATTGGTTCATTGTTTGCATGGTTGGGGACATCTCGAATTAAAGCATAGCACGCCTTGCCCTGGATTTAGCCGTTCTCTGAGACGCAAATAGTAAATAAACGGCTCTTTTGAAGTTGCCGACTCACTAGTGACCACTAGATAGCGGAAGAGTGGCGGCTTCCTCCAATGATACAAAATAAAGTTAATTTCTCATGGATAGGCTAAAACCATGCATAAAAGCATCAAATCATTGTGATCATGCTCAGTGGGGATTCAATGTATATAATATATCTATAATAGTTCGTAATTTTTCTGGTTGAATATGGATTGATAACACGCTATATGTTTTTGACACATAGGCCTAGTTGTTTTTGTAAGATAAAGTGTAGTATCTGTTTTTATCAGTACAATATTTGATTCGTACCCTACCCGAGGACATCTCTCTACTCTCTACAAATATCAAACAGGGAGGGTTTGACATATAAGGGTGGTTGGGCGGTCTACAGCCGCAACCAATCATGAAAAAGATCCATATTTAAAACTCTTGAAAATCATCAGAGAGACACCTGGGGACATATTGACGCAGTGAATAAGGCGGAATCTGAATTAGCATTTAATTGTTTCTATGTATAATGACTTCATTATCATTAATATCATGTATTTCGATTCCACCATACAGTTATTAAGGACTTCAATACAACTAGTGAAGGAATATTTGTATCAGGGGGGGTTCAATGAATTTGTGATTAAAGTTCTTCACTTGCAGAGCGCGAGGGAACGCGTCCCCACGCGTCGCTGCTCCTCGCGATCCCCGCCATACCGTTATAAACAATGCAGTATAAATTGTGAATTCTCGAGGTCAACCTATTTTTAATTCAGCCCAATTAACTGCTGCATGGAGGCAACAAAAATAGTGTTTGTTGTCTCTGACTTAAGGTGAACTCGTCGGTCAGGTTCGTCTGTCCTACCCCGGGTCACACGACTCGGCGGTTAATAGCACAACCATAATAGCACGTGTTATCTGGGCACACATTGAGAGGGTTGTTTGGTAAAGAATGTGTGGTAAATATTAGCCACAGTTTAATTCAAGTCAAATGTAATTGTATAGCTCTTAATCACAGTTAGGCACAAATCACTAAGAAATAATCAACATTCCTTGTTTTCCCGGGATCTCTGTTTCCTGTCTTTTAATGGTTGAAAATATTGTAATGCTGCAAAGAGGAGAACACACAGCGAATACGAGGTAGCCTAGAGAGTTCATGAATGTGCCCACGTTCAGGTTGAGACGTCAGGGAACTGGGTCCGTGGGGGCGGAGCCAGGGGTTGGCAGAGGAGCCAGGGGTTGGTAGAGGAGCCAGGGGTTAGGGGCGGAGAGGAGAGGATGTCCTGTTCGGGAAACGAAACTTAACATTCCCACAAACCAAAACCAACCGACGTGGAAGCAGTTCTCACTTTCAGGAGAAAAATAAATCGCAATTTGGAACAAATTGTCTGACAGACAGAAACCACAACAAGGTGAGTAAAGCAGCACAAGATAAGGAATTGATGGAATTAGAAATATAAAACTGCTCAATACATAAACCTTATCGTCTATGTCTAGGAATGGCCTCTGCTAACACTTCCTGGTCTGAGGAGGACTTTTCATGTTCCATCTGTCTGGACGTGTTCAGCAGCCCAGTTACCACACCATGTGGACACAACTTCTGCAGAACCTGTATTACAAAGTTCTGGGATGAACAAGTCAAGTACAAATGTCCTATTTGCAACCAGATTTTCGACACAAAACCTGACCCACAGGTCAATACCCTCTTATCACAGCTGGCTGCTCAGTTTAGAACAACCGTACGAGTTAAAGAGCAGCCTTGTGTTAAACCAGCAGAAGTTCCCTGTGACTTCTATAATGGGACCCAAAAGAAGGCCGTGAAGTCCTGCCTAGAGTGTTTTATGTCTTTCTGCCAAACCCACCTGGAGCCACATCAGAGAGTCGCAGTCCTGAAGAAACATCGGCTGGTCGAGCCTATGGACCGTCTGGAAGACAGGATGTGTAAGAAACACAACCGACTTCTGGAGCTCTTCTGCCCGACTGAACAGGTGTGTGTGTGTCAGTTCTGCACAGAGACAGACCACAAGTCCCATCCTGTTGTACCTCTGAAGGAGGAATATGAAGTGAAGACGGCCCAGCTGGGGAAGATAGAGGCTGAAGTTCCGCAGATGATCCAGGAGAGAAAACAAAAGATTAAGGAGATCAAAGACAGAGAAGAACTGAGTAACAAAGATGCAGACAGAGAGATAGCTGATGGTGGGCAGGTCTTCACTGCTCTGATAGGCTGTGTTGAAAAGTGCCGGGATGAATTCAACCAAACGGTTCAAGAGAAACTGAAATCCACAGCGAAACAAGCTGAAGACCTCATCAAAGAGCTGGAGCAGGAAATAGAAGATCTGACCAATAGATGCTCAGAGGTGAAGCAGCTCTCACACACTAAAGACCACCTCCACTTCCTCCAGACCTTCAGATCCCTGAAGGATCCTCCACCCACCTGGACGACAGTGGGGGTCCGTCCTCCGTCATACGTAGGGACCTTGAGGAGATCCCTGGAGCAGCTGGAGGAGACACTGAACATGGAGATGAAGAACCTGCATGATGATGCTGAACTGAAGAGGGTCCAGCAGTATGAAGTAGATGTGACTCTGGATCCTTATACAGCTGCTTCCAGTCTCATCCTGTCTGAGGATGGGAAACAAGTACATGATGGAGGTGTGAGGAAGGTACTCCCAGACAACCCTAAGAGATTTACCAAATATATATTTGTCCTCACGAGGCAGAGCTTCTCCTCAGGGAGATTTTACTTTGAGGTCCAGGTTAAAGACAAGACTGCATGGTGGTTAGGAGTGGTCAGAGAGTCCATCGATAGAATAGGTGGGAGCATGTGGACCCCTGAGATGGGTTACTGGACTCTTCACTACAACAAGGATGGGTTGGTGTTTAAAGATAACCCTCCTGTCCGTCTCCCTCTGAGAGCTGAGCTCCAGAAGGTGGGGGTGCTTGTTGATTATGATGAGGGTGTGGTCTCCTTCTATGATGTGGAAGCCAGGGTTCATATCTACTCTGCTACTGGCTGCACCTTCAGTGAGCCTCTCTATCCATTCCTCTGCCCAGGCCGCCATGGTTATAGAGGTAACAACTCTGCCCCCCTGATCATCTCACCTGTCATCTCACCTGTCAATCAAACAGACTAGGACCTTTGTTTGATAATAAAACAAAGAAACAACCAAAACAACTAATGTTGTTTACTGAATTAGAATCTCTACTATGTGAGGTCTGAGAGAACTGCTTTAATGTCGTACCGCTGACATTTAACGAGGAGATGTTCTTTAAGAATATAATCACAGTTGTTGAATTCAACCCATTATAAATGGTTAAATTACACATTATATTTTGTCTTTTGTTTCCAGATCTTTTTACACATTTAATGCTATAAAGTTGTTAACAGTTGCAGTTATATAGAACATAAGAGGACTAACATGTTAAGAGGACTAATTTGTCCAAAATAATAATTGTAGTTTTTTAACATTGCCATCTGTTTTAATTTCTGAATAGTGAATGACAAAAAAACACAATGTCCTTACACGTGCATTGAATTTTTTTAATGTGTAGGCCTAAATACGTTATCTAAAATAGATACATTCCAGTCTAATAGTGTTCAGTAGAATCACTGTCTCAGGGTAATACAAAAAACAAATGTGTTTGTTGCCTCAAACCTTTATTTTGATCATTTCGAGATTGATGGAACGTTTTATTTCAGTAAAGAATTGTAAAAGTTGGTAGTTGATGAACCAGTAAAACTGAAATCTCCACCATACAACCCTTCATGTATTAAACACTTAAAGAAGGTCACAGTGACTACATGTAAAGATTCTCCCCATGTGTGTGAGTACCGTGACTTTGTCTTGTCTGCTCTCCTCTCCTCTCCTCTCTTCTCTTCTCTTCTCTTCCTCCTCTCTCTTCTCCTCCTCTCTCTTACCTCTGCTCTCCCCTCTAGCTCATCTTGGATTGTGTTCATTATTGTCTTTCATTACGCATTAAGTGTGTTCACATGTCCAAAGTCACCACATTTAGATGAATCTAAAATAGATGTTGTACAACTGAACTCCAACTGGGTGAGTTCGGCAGTGGTGAATCACTATGGTGACGGTGACGCTCCCGCTCGTGCGGAGTCCTCCTCCCCATAACCACGCCCACTGACTGCCTGGACGGCGCGAGGAGAGGGAGAGGGACACTGAAGCTGTTGGCACGAGAGCCGTGGACCTCGATGTCTCTGAGCAGCCAGCAGCATGGGAATGAACAACCCCATCACGCGTTTGAATATGTGTTTCAACTTCTCCCTGATGGTTTGAATAAGTCGCAAAGTGTGTCGTTAGTCGCCTTTTAAATAAAGTCGCAAAGAGAGTCAATGATACGTGAACAACTGTTAATGGTCTGTAATGTTTGATACTATTATTTTAGTCATTCTGTTTATTGTGCACTTGTACTTTTATTCGTTGTTAAAGCATAATACTAATAAACAACTCAGTCGAACCAAAATAATGTTCTCGTGTATTCAGCCGACTAACTATCCTGCATTCTAGCCTTTAGTACTTGCTGTCCTCAGACTAGCTTGGTCAAAATAGTGTTGCTGTGAATATGTGAATGGCATCTTCACTGTGTTAAACCATATTTTAAAAGATGCACATGTTCCTGTCTGGCTGTTAGCCCTGTAATAGTCTACAGCTGTGGCTCATAGGTTAATTGAGCCACACCCATTCTGGTGCTCCTTAAGAGGGCCAGAGTATTACACGGGAGGGACGCTTGAGTTGTGCAAGTGACTCGACTGTTGTGCTATTGTTTGTTTTAAGTAAGAATATGTTTTTCACCAACAACATTGTGCATCAAGTTTATTTAAGTTGATACCGGTGAGACACGTTATCGAAAGAAGATGTGAGTAAATTATTTTTTATGCTTTATTTAGACAATATGATATTGAAGCTCATGTAAATGCCTTATTGGACTACATATTATGTAGTGCTAACACCAGTCCTCAATAGCTTCGGCTACACGGAGTGGTGAACAGGTTTAGCCTATCTGGGTTAATCTGTCGTCGTGGTTTTACCACTACCAATCTGAACTTTTATCTGTATGGAGATTCTTCATGAACCACATCCAGAGTGCAACCCGGTTTACCCTGTCTCTGAATAAACCACGTTTTGAACCGTTAACACTCCGATTCATGACCTACCCCGAAACAACGATACCATCAAAATTATGTTTCATCAGTGTATAACCTTATTGATTTCAGATGTTTGTGTTCAGTTCATGCATTTTATTTGCTATTGGGTGATTGTTTGCATGGTTGAGGAAATCTGGAATTAAAACATAGCACACGGCATACCCTGAATTTAGCATTGGTTCTTTGATGCGCTAATAGTAAATAAACTTCTTAGTGAAGTCCTGCCGACCTATTAGTGACCACTAGAGAGCGGTAGAGTGGCGGTTTCCTCAAATTTTTAGTGATCTAGCAATGATGCAAAGGAAGAGGTAATTTCTCATGTATCTAACTTTTACCAAACTAACACCATGTGTGATGGCATCAAATCATAGTGATCGTGCTCAGTGGGGATTCACTGTATTATACATAATAGTTCACAATAAACGCGTTTGGATTCCTCAGACATACTGATTGGCTTAGAGCTGCTGACGTCATCAGTGCCGTTCATGCATTGCCTTGAATCACGGACCCTATACTCGTTATATTTTGCGTTGAACGTAGTTTGATAACACTGATATGTTGTTGACGCATAGTGGTACTTCTGTAGGCTTCTTGTATTGAAAGGAAGTTTTCACCGTAATACCGCTGATGAGAGTGACATTTCTGGGAATGGCTTCTCTAGGTAGAACATTTTCTAGGTATCGCTTCTCGGCCTTTTGGCTAAGATCAAGTGTAGTATCTGTTCTTATCAGTTTAATATCTGATACGTCCCCTACCCGGGGACCATATATTAAATTGATTTTTGGAACTGGGAGATGGAAAAGGGGCTTGCTCCGTCCACTCCACGCATCGACCTGGTATTGCAGTACCTCCAGGAACGGTGCACCCCCTTTCACTGTTAATATGAATGAGTGCATTTCGGAACTCACACCAAGCCGTCAACACGATTGTTAGAGCTCGTTTATTTATTTAATCGTTTCTGACTAACGAATTGTTGTGGTTTGGACAGTGTTGCCATGTCTTTTTCATTGAAATTGGTTAAACGTTATCGGAAAAAGTTGCGAGGCGATATTTAATTGATTCTATGCGTTATTTACACCATATGATGTTCAAGCTAACATAACATCAGTGCGTCATTCGACCACAGATTTGTAGCGCTAATACCAATCCGGAACCACTTCTAGATGTATCAATTCCACAATGCAAGAAGAACGAACACGCACACACACACGCGCACACGCGTGTTTGGTGAATTGAATGAAGGCTTTCTTCATTCTGAAGTATGACTCTAAATCAGTCAAATCAGACTCATCCCTTTAAAATGAGGGAGGTCATTAAATATCAAACACAGAGCTGAAATATACTCTTACTGTTACCAAGGAGACCAGAGGGCGCCGAACCTGCGTTGAGTTTTACTTACTAGCTCACCTGCCGCAGCTCGCGCGCCGAGTGTTTTTCTTAATTGGAAAATTGGTTGCATCTGGTGCGTTTCACTTAAGAGGGAACCGGACAGTACGTTGGTGTTCTCCACTGTTCGGCAGTGTAGCGTCTCCCAAACGCGGTATGTTGTTGTGTTCCCAGAAACCAGAACGTGTGTGTAATGTTCTGTTGAGCTCTGTTGTGACGTATTTGTCATTTCTTCCTTTTTCACAGGTTAAAGACCTTTTGAAGTAAAGAGGAGCATCTCATCTGGACCTGATGTGAGTAGAAATGTGAAGCAAAGCACAGCTGCGGTGACTTGTATGTTGAATATAAACACTGACAATGAATGAAGGAGATCAGGGATTCTGGTGGTTAAACTCATTTGAAATTTAAATAATGATTCTACCTGAAACTAACATTTTAGAGACTATACATTCAAACTTGTCAAAGTAAGAATTAAATCACTCTGGAATAATGACAGTCAAATAATTAGCCTCTTATATTAAAAAGCTGGATTAGTTAATTATCTAAAACATTATTTAAAAGTTGGATGATTCCAAAAGCCTGAATTTGTATTGTCATTCATTTATCTGATTTAATGGAGATGAACTGTGGGACAGTTCCCAAGTTTGGGGACAATAATGAGTAAACTGTTCCTTTCATCCTTCCATTCCTTGAAAGGTCTATCATGGATATTTAACTGCAGTTCTGTGAGTATCCCCACTTAACCATGAAGATGAACTGCGATCTGTAAGTCAATAGTTTCTCATTACTCTTGGGCACATTGCTGTACTTTGGTTTCCTGGTGAGTTAACCTGTTAGCTGAAGGTTGATCTGAGTAGTAAGGATGTTTTATTGGTTCATGGGTTACTTAGGTGTTTGGTTTAGGTTGGTTTTAATGATTTGTTAAAATGGTTACAGGCTCCAAGTTATTGTTGTAAGCTGGAGTAATGGGTTGGCTTCTGATGTCTTCAGTCTTCTTTCCAGCTACTCTCCTGAGCTCTGCATCTTCTTCACATGAGTGTTTCTTTGCTGATGAGGGTGTGGTCTGAGTGAGCAGAGGTACATACTGGGATACAGAGCTGTCTGAAGTCTACAGGTCTGTAGATACGCCCCCTCTGGGGAAACTGAGTGTTTGAGAAACCGTCATGACGTCGGTTACATGGACTAGAATGTTCTTTAAGATGGAGACAGGGATTCAGTAGGAGAAACACCAGGGGGAGATGAGGGGGCTCCTCATCTCAACGATTATAACACAACTTCAGTCTGACACAGAGAACCATGGAACACATTCAACAGTCCCCTCCAGGCATCGTGACTCCTCAGGAACAGTTTCATTTCCAAGAAGGTCCTATTTGGGGCTATTCCAAGATGGATCCTGCTCCTCAAGAGCCACCCCCCTCCACTGGGTGGTCTTCTGAACAGATGACCTCCTTCCTGTCCTCAGGCTGACTAAAGCTGCACCATTTGCATCTGTGAAGGCCCCTAATTCTGGAAACCACTGGACTACAAACACATAACTTCAGAGACGTTGAATCAACCTGGGACACATTTTGGAGACGCCAAGCATGATCCATCACCAATGTGGGACGCCACTGAAGAATTGGTTGTACATAATTTATGTTTCTGGAGACAATGATTGTTCTGTTCTGGGTGTCCTGTGCCGGGGTTGGATGATGGAATGTTATTTGGCAGGAGGTTTTTACCCTGCATGAGTGTTCGGCCTTTTATGGCTCAGTGGTGTGTGTGTGGGTTTACATGAGATGGATGATTTTTTTTAGCATCGCTAGGGTTCTATGTGTGTGTCCCCCCCCACCTAACTCACACCTGGCAGGGGGTTCTACTTGTGTTTGGTTCCATCTGGCATGGGGTTCTACTTGTGTTTGGTTCCATCTGGCATGGGGTTCTACTTGTGTTTGGTTCTATCTGGCAGGGGGTTATACTTGCGTTTGGTTCCATCTGTTAGGGGGTTGTATATCTCTTGTATTTCCACGACGAGACAGTGGGGGTTATCTGAGCCATGGTTGAAAAGGAATTGGGGGAAGTAAATTTGGCTTTGACTCGCTGAAGTACATGAACTGCGACATGCCGCCGGTTGCCGCGAGGCACCATCGCCCGGCAGCGGGCAGACGGCAGCAGGCAGCGAGCGGTTCTACGTGCGTGTCCTGGGTTCTACGTGTGTGTGTCCTGCTTGCTTTGACAGTGATAATGTTCATACGGGGGTCTGTGTGGTTGGCTTGGGGTATTGGAAAGGTAAACTAAATCATACCTGATGGACGGCCACATGTTTACTTGAGGCCTTCAGTAGACATGAAGAGCCCTGAGCGACGCTCCCGAGAGAAATCCAACACGCTGGGAAGGAAGGAGAGTATCCAACTCAAGGGTAAAAGGATGCAAGCGGCGTGTTCAGATCATGTACTTCAAACTAGGACTACACCAATCAGGATCAATGGAGGATGGACACCTAAAGGCATTCCAAAAGGAGTCTGAAGTTGGAAAGGGACCTCAATGGATATTCAAGATGACCTTCAGACCTGTAGTGAGGCGGCTCTTCCTACCTGGCTGGATTGATGGAGAGCCCTGTGGATCTTGTCTTGCGCTCGGTTGCATGTCTTCTCAGGCTGAACTGTATTTGTTTCATACAGGACTAGCTGAACGATTGGTTCCCTTAAATCAGAACCAATCTGGGAACTCCAACTAGTGCGCTCTTCAAGCTGCTCTTCAGCTGAGGAGGTAAGGAAACCTTCACTGGGGCTTCAAGGTGTATAGAGGAGAACGTTTCAAAGTGTTCCATGGTACTCTGATGAAGACTGTTGTTGTGTTCCACTGGCTGAGAGGAAGAACCCTCACATCTTCCTCTTGGCCTTTCTCCTCTGAGAATCCTGGGGCCATCTTGAAGGATATTCCAGCTCATGTAACTGATGTCACGACAGATTCTCAAACACTTGGTTTCTCCTGAGGGGCGTGTTTATAGAACTGAAGACTTCAGACGGCACTGTATCCCAGCATGCATCTCTGCTCACTCAGACCACACCCTCATAAGTAGGATGCAACACTCTAGCGATGGAGACGTAGAGTTTTATAAGTAATGAGGGAGTAGACAAAGGCTATTAGAACACAATGGCATGTCAAGTCTGTAACTCTTTAAACCATGAAGATGGTTGATAGTTCAGGAATTGGGCTTCATTTTATTATGGGCAGTCCTTTCACTCAGATGCCCACTTCTCACTGGAGCTGTACATGTGTTGGCTGGCTGGCATGATTTGCTGTTGGTGATGAGGCAGTCAGGGTGAAGTTGCAGGGTTATGGTCAGCTCTCTGTGAGCTCAACGTTTAGATTTGCTCTGTATGGCTTGTACCCTGAATAATCTAGATAATTGTTCTGTTTATTGTAAAATGTAGACACGGTTTTGAATTGGATAATTCCATTGTTTTTAGGCAAGGATTTGAGGTTTAAATTCGTGGACGTGCATGGTAGTTCGGTTCTTCGTACGGTTTTGAGTGGTATAACTTGTACACACTGGGTGCATAATAATGTAAAGGTACACTGAATAGTAGTTATGACCAACAGCATCAAACGGATCGCATCAAGGTAAGTCTGTTGGCTGTGTTTTAATGAAGACCATCGCTGGACTTCAGGATCTTCTTCCGTTCAGCTCAAGGTGAGGCACTGTTTTTTTTTATTTGGTCGGTTCCGGCTGGAATGTTCGGATTCCAGTCGGACGGTTTGTGCTTCCCGCCGTGGAAGGTTCTGAGTGCGGTCAGTTGATTTAGTCTCAATGGTTAGCATAGAACGTTGTAGTCTTGACAACCATAAGAACCCTACGGGCAGTTAGTTGGATGTGATGTGAGTCCCCTGAGGGAATCTAGCGGAACGTTCTGGTTTGTGTTTGCGTAACATAGAGCCGTTGCCAACGGAAACTATTTTCGGTTTCCATTGGGAATTGTTGCCCCTTATCTTCAACAACTTAAGTTTGATATTAAATTAATACTGACACGTACATTGTACAATATGTTGACAATTTCCGATGGTTGCGCCGTACTTTTAACCGCGTTGACGGGACTCTCGCTGCATACAAAAGAGCGTTCTACTTGCGGGCCCATTTCTGACCATCAGTGAAGGCTGAAAATCATTTCAAGGTGGAAGACAATTTGGCATTTCTTCAAGGGAACCCAGCACACCTGAATATGGCTGAGTATATTGGATTTCATATCGATATTGCTTAGTGTTCTTTGGTACTTCAGCTTTTGTACGTTCTAAATATCTGGTGGCATTAATTGCCACAGAAGTTAAACCCTACCAAATGGAATGACGTTAAACAACGACTTTGGTGTCGAGTTTCCAACTGGATAATATCAAAGCTAAAATAATGCCGTCTTTCCCACATGTTGCAGTAGAAGAAACTAGAACTGTACAAGGTTAAAAAGGTAACGTGTAGTTTGTCCCAAGGTGTCTGCCTCCTCACCCTGAGCAAGACCTCCACCTCCTCACCAAGAGCCAGACCTCCACCTCCTCACCAAGAGCCAGACCTCCACCTCCTCACCCAGAGCCAGACCTCCACCTCCTCACCCAGAGCCAGACCTCCAGCTCCTCACCCAGAGCCAGACCTCCACCTCCTCACCCAGAGCCAGACCTCCACCTCCTCACCCAGAGCCAGACCTCCACCTCCTGTCAGAAGTCCTCCAGAACAGTTCAGTGCTCCGGTGTGTGAGTAGTCTTCTCAGCTCAGTTTCAATCTATGGGCTGAACCACTTCTTTGAATTTGTGGACTGCTCTGTCTTCATTCTCAATACGGGATGCTCCTGTCTTTACTCATGTCTGGTCTCCAGTCTTTTCTAGCCATGAGTTATACAATAATAGTTAAATAATTGTGTAATTCAGTTTCGGATGAGTCAAGTAAGTTTATTGTTGGGCAAATGCTAACATAAACCTGCTGCTGTAGCTGAAAGGCGAGGCGGAGAGGCTGGGAACCGGAGGCTTGTGGTGCCAGGATGGACCGGAGACTGAGGCTGGAGACCAGGGGCCTGCAGCACCGGACCAGGGGGTAACCGTCACCAAGCTCAGCTGAAACACTAGTCTAAACACTCTGTAGTTTAGGTCTTGTTTTGATCGTCTTATGACTTTAAATCTGTGCCAAGCTGAGATTTGAGTTCATTCATACCAGGGTTATCTGGGAGTCATATGAGCCATTATTGTTACTAGTGCTGCTACGACCGTAGTGGATGAATTGCTGAACACGTCAATCTGTAGACGTTGTCTAATTCAAGTGTTTAAATATGTTTAAATTTGTATTCCATTTTACAAGTGAACCTCAGATGCAGGAGGTGGGGTGTATTGCGTCTCCAGGTGATTTACTGCTGAGACCAACTGTTTGTAACCAGATCAGGAATCCATGGCTGAAGGAGCTGATGGAGGAGCCGTGCTGAAGGCCCTGCCTGGTGGAGGAGCTGATGGAGACCCTGCCTGGGGGAGGAGCTGCTGGAGGAGCCGTGCTGAAGGCCCTGCCTGGTGGAGGAGCTGATGGAGGCCCTGCCTGGTGGAGGAGCTGATGGATGCCCTTCCTGATGGAGGCCCTGCCTGGTGGAGGAGCTGATGGAGGCCCTGCCTGGTGAAGGGGCTGATGGAGGAGGAGCTGGTGGAGGTCCTGCCTGGTGGAGACCCTGCCTGGTAGAGGATGTCTGTCGTGAGGTAGATGGAGCCTGACTCTGAAGTGATCATCTCACTCACTGCCACTTCTCGTAGAAAACTGCTACCACAAACTACCGGAGTTTGGTATATTAACAGACAACTACATCTGCTTTACCACATGTTGAAGCAGGACTTTCGCTGTTTGTCCCAGACCAGGACTCGTCTGAGGAGAGTTGATGGTTGAGCTGAGACGCTGGAGGACGACTAGGAATCGACCAACAAGGATTCCTCATAAGTTTGCATTTACTTAACATTGTTGACTTAAAGGGCAAAATACAGCGGTTACTTTGACATGCGTTAACAAATACCGCTGTGTTTTCTTACTAGAACGTGTTTCTGGAGCGGAGGCGAGCTGGCAGGGGAGCCGTGAATCTGGAGGACGACATCACTCTACCAACAAGGATCCGTAAGTTTGCATAAAGTAAACGGAGTGGACTTGTTGTAACGAGGATTAGTTTGTCCAGTACAAGTTAAGGCATACTACTGTGGTTGGTTACCAGACAAAATACAGCTGCTACTTTGTTACTTGTAACCAGACCAGGAATCTGGAGGACTGACGGAGAAGCTGTACATCTGGAAGGCAAATCCTGAGGACAACCAGGACTCTACCATCAAGGATTCCTCGTAAGTTTGCATTATCTGGACATAGTGGACCGTGTCGGAAGTTCAACTCTCAGACCAATGGTGCCGGGTTCAAGCCCTCTGAATACAGTGATGCGTCCTTGAGCAAGGAGCCCTAAAGCCTGCCTGCTCCTTAATGACGGCTCTTTGGTTCAGATAATGTCGCATCTTTTAAATATTGAATCTAATCCATGTCCTTGTTTGGTCCGGGCAGACACACCTGAGCTTAACCCACCTGATCCTGTTTGGTCGGGGGCAGAAACACCTGAGCTGAACCCCACCTGATCCTGTTTGGTCGGGGGCAGACACACCTGAGCTGAACCCCCACCTGATCCTGTTTGGTCGGGGGCAGACACACCTGAGCTGAACCCCACCTGATCCTGTTTGGTCGGGGGCAGACACACCTGAGCTGAACCTCCTCTGATCCTGTTTGGTCGGGGGCAGACACACCTGAGCTGAACCCCACCTGATCCTGACACCCTGCTGGTCCCGTCTCCTCAGTTCATCTGAGCCTCGTCCTCCAGAAGACCTGCTGAGCTCAGCGGTCTGAGGCTGATGGATCAATGACCTCCAGTGGGAGTGATCTCCTTGACCCCACATGTACCCGTGTGCTTCCGCACGCCTTTCCCTCACGTCCGTCACTAACCTCACTATTTCCCCACTCACTACTCCTTCCCCTTCTTCTTCCTTCTCCGTGCTTCAAACCTTTATTCTGAAGGAGTGTCTTCTTGAACCTTTACACTGGAGGAGCGTCGTCCTGCCCTCAGAGGGTTCAGCGTTAGGGTTGAGAGTCAGGGTTTAGAGTCAGGGACAGAGCTGGTCAGGGAGGACTGGTTTTAAACAAACCTCTTCACTTGCTTTCTGAATAGCGACATTTTGAAATGTTTCATTTGGGAAAATGTTTTTCTCTGCTTTCCTTTAGAAAAACATGTATAAAACTTCTGTCAAATGTTTTTGTTTATATATTAAAATCCTACATTGACTTCTGCATGTTTGGTGCGGTTCATTTAACTTGGTTAATTTCAAGCTAAACTCCTGCAATACATTGAATTTACATGATGAATGTTATTCAGCATTGTTCACATAATCCATTTTGTAAAAACATAAAATATCGAATGTACATACTGCCATAGGCGTCGATTACGGAGGGGACATGTCCCCCCCCCACTATTTGAAATACAAATTTTGTCCCCACCACTATTAAAAATGTGCAAACCAATTGCGACTGAAAAAATCCCCACACACTCAACCAAAATCGTCAAGTCTAAAATCATGCGATAGGCGCGCACGAAGACATAATTTATTAGATAGGCCTACCTAATAAACCGTTGGAACACACAAGACCGGAACCCATAGCAACGCCGGTAAATAAACCCCGACTCCCGAGAAGCCCAATCCCTGAGATGCGGTCCACACGCCCCGTGTGGGAGACACGCAGGGTTAGGTGTCGAACATACTGCTGGCTCCGAGGTGGGTGTGCATGTAGGTGCTAATCCCACCAGTTATTGAGTCGGAGGTTCATCCGCCCTTAAATAGCCAAATGCCTCGTCATCTAATTAGTGACGCTCCCTGAGCTACGGCCATCCGGAGGCACACAGAGCTTTTGGCCGCGATATTATAGATACAATTATATATATATAGAGCTCCGAGAGTCGCAAACGGCAACAATCACTTTCTCCTCCATGCTGCAGTTCACCCGGACTGCACTGCACTGAGTTTGACGGTTGAACGCCGATTGGCTGTTACGTTACACATGTCACTCAGTGGCCACGCTGTTGAACGCTGATTGGCTGTCATCACGCGAAATTCGTGTCAAGTTGAAATATTTCAACTCGAGCGAATTTGTCGCGCCACAAATCCTTGTGAACGCGCTCGCTGGTGCACGGCGAAAGTGTGGCGCGACAAATCAAAAAAATTTGCCCGATACGCGTCTATACGTTCACTTTGTATGGGATCTTGTCGCCCCGTTGCATTTGGTGTGAACGCACTGGAGAAGTTTCAAGAAAGACAGCGAAAATTGACATTTTTATTCAGAAAATAGCCGGTCCTTTTGCTTCCTATAAAAAGCATGTTTGTGACACTGGATAACGATATGGATACATCAGCCTGCATGTGGAGGGCCACATAAGGTAAGAAATAGGTTTACGTAAACTTTGCTGCTGGTTCTGTTTGCTTGTGATGACCTGGCCAAAGGTTACCCACGGTCCTAAGCAATTGTGATCTGATTCTGGTTGGTGCTCCAGCTAGTATGCATTGTATATATAGATTGCAGCTAATAGCAGCTACACACGGTGCGATTGCTATGCCAATGTGGTTATAGTTGTTTTGTCTTGTCTGATTGAGATATGTGACGACTTGGAGCCTGGTAGGCCTATCCTGACATAAATATGTTCTCGCATAACCTGTGTGATTATCTTAAACTGTAGGGGATTTTATTTGCGGGCAATTGGCTTATGATGTAACGATTGGTCCTTCGCAAGTGTTTACTGGTGGTCAGGATTGGGCAGATGCAATTCTCCTCTGGGCGCTTGTTTTTTTCTTCTTTATTTAATGCAGCATAAAATGCTACCAGCAGCCCTTGCTCGTCTTCAAAAGTCTGATGCTCCGTACCTCGTTTCATTTCGTACCCCCTTTACAGTCTGGCATTATGCTCCGTACCTCGTTTCATTTCGTATCCCCTTTACACTCTGGCATTGTTTGTCTGGTAAACTTTGTTGATGTCAAGATAAGTGTTAAATTGCCAACACTGTTCTTTGTCCTGTGTGTAATAGTATTACATATCCCGAGCCAATACCCTGGTGTTTCCAACGCCGTTTTGCAAAACAAGCCAAAACACAAACTGTGGTTTTCAACTTGTATTGTCCGAATAGGATTTTCAACACCTGACAATACACTGTAGAGCATAATGTAATGCAGCGTTGAATGGATGAATAGCTTACATAAGGGCACCCAGCACTTTTCAAACCACACTCAAGCTTATGGTTATTGTCCCCACCACTTCTAAAAACAAACTGACGCCCTTGCCCGCAATACCGTTATAAACAATACAGTCTATCAACACATAAATTGTGAATTTTCTAGGTAAACCTATCCATGCGAATTAACTTTCGCATGGAGGCAACAAAACAAGTGCTTGTTGTCTCAGACTGAAGGTGAACTCGTCGGTTCGTCTGCCCTACCCCGAGTCACATGACTCGGCGGTTTTATGAGGTTAAAGTCTGTGAGACAAGCCTTTTTTAACTGCCAGTGTTAACTCAAAGTTAAATAACAAGCATAATAGCACATGTTATCTGGGCACACATTGCTCTTAATCACAGAATGCACAAATCACCACGAAATAATGAACATTTCTTGCTTTCCCGCGGGGCTCACTGTTTCCTGTCTCTTAAAGGTTGAACATATTTTAATGCTGCAGGGAAGAGAACACACAGCGAATATGAGGCAGCCTAGACAGTTCATGAATGTGCCCACGTTCAGGTTGAAACGTCAGGGAACTGTGTCCGTGGGGGCGGAGCCAGGTGTTAGGGGAGGAGCCAGGTGTTAGGGGCGGGGCCAAATGTAAGGGGAGGAGAGGAGAGAATGTCTTGCTCACGAAACAAAACTTAACATTCATAGAAACCAAAACCAACCGACGTGGAAGCAGTTCTCTCTATCAGGAGTAAAATAAAACGCAGTTTGGAACAAATTGTCTGACAGACAGAAAACATAACAAGGTGAGTAAAGCAGCACAAGATATGGAATTAGAAATATAAAGTTGTTCAGTACATAAACCTTTTCGTCTGTGTCTAGGAATGGCCTCTGCTAACACTTCCTGGTCTGAGGAGGACTTTTCATGTTCCATCTGTCTGGATGTGTTCAGCAGCCCGGTTACCACACCGTGTGGACACAACTTCTGCAGAACCTGTATTACAAAGTTCTGGGATGAACAAGTCAAGTACAAATGTCCTGTTTGCAACAAGATTTTCGACACAAAACCTGATCCATGGGTCAATACCCTCTTATCACAGCTGGCTGCTCAGTTTAGAACAACCGTACGAGTTAAAGAGCAGCCTTGTGTTGAACCAGCAGAAGTTCCCTGTGACTTCTGTACTGGGACCCAGCAGAAGGCTGTGAAGTCCTGCCTCGTGTGTTTCACCTCTTACTGCCAAACCCACCTGGAGCCACATCAGAGAGTCGCAGTCCTGAAGAAACATCGGCTGGTCGAGCCTATGGACCGTCTGGAAGACAGGATGTGTAAGAAACACAACCGACTTCTGGAGCTCTTCTGCCAGACTGAAGAGGTGTGTGTGTGTCAGTTCTGCACAGAGACAGACCACAAGTCCCATCCTGTTGTACCTCTGAAGGAGGAATATGAAGTGAAGACGGCCCAGCTGGGGAAGATTGAGGCTGAAGTTCCGCAGATGATCCAGGAGAGAAAAGAAAAGATTAAGGAGATCAAAGGCAAAGTAGAACTGAGCAACAAAGTTGCAGACAGAGAGATAGCCATTGGTGGGCAGGTCTTCACTGCTCTGATAGGCTGCGTTGAAAAGTGCCGCGATGAATTCAACCGAACGGTTCAAGAGAAACTGAAATCCACAGAGAAACAAGCTGAAGACCTCATCAAAGAGCTGGAGCAGGAAATAGAAGATCTGACCAATAGATGCTCAGAGGTGAAGCAGCTCTCACACACTAAAGACCACCTCCACTTCCTCCAGACCTTCAGATCCCTGAAGGATCCTACACCCACCAGGGACTGGACCACGGTGGAGGTCCGTCCTCCGTCATACGTAGGGACCTTGAGGAGATCCCTGGATCAGCTGGATGAGACACTGAACATGGAGATGAAGAAGCTGCGTGATGATGCTGTACTGAAGATGGTCCAGCAGTATGAAGTAGATGTGACTCTGGATCCTGATACAGCTAATGGCTGGCTCATCCTGTCTGAGGATGGGAAACAAGTACATGATGGAGATGTGAAGAAGGTACTCCCAGACAACCCTAAGAGATTTACACAGTATATATTTGTTCTCACGAGGCAGAGCTTCTCCTCGGGGAGATTTTACTTTGAGGTCCAGGTTAAAGACAAGACTGCATGGTGGTTAGGAGTGGCCAGAGAGTCCATCGACAGAAAAGGTGGGAGCACGAGGACCCCTGTGACGGGTTACTGGACTCTTTACTACAACAAGGATAGGTTTGTATTTAATGATAACCCTGATGTCCGTCTCCCTCTGAGAGCTGAGCTCCAGAAGGTGGGGGTGTTTGTTGATTATGATGAGGGTGTGGTCTCCTTCTATGATGTGGAAGCCAGGGTTCATATCTACTCTGCTACTGGCTGCACCTTCAGTGAGCCTCTCTATCCATTCCTCTACCCATTTCCCCGTGATTATGGAGGTAACAACTCTGCCCCCCTGATCATCTCACCTGTCAATCAAACAGACTAGGACCTTTGTTTAATAATAAAACAAAGAAACAACCAAAACAACTAATGTTGTTTACTGAATTAGAATCTCTACTATGTGAGGTCTGAGAGAACTGCTTTAATGTCGTACTGCTGACATTTAACGAGGAGATGTTCTTTAAGAACATGATCACAGTTGTTGAATTCAACCCATTATGAATGGTTAAATTACACATTATATTTTGTCTGTTTTGTTTCCAGATCTTTTTACACATTTAATGCTATAAAGTTTTTAACAGTTGCAGTTTATAGAACATAAGAGGACTAACATGTTAAGAGGACTAATCTGTGCAAAATAATAATTGTAGTTTTTTAACATTGCTATCTGCTTTAACTTCTGAATATTGAATGACAAAAAAACAAATTGTCCTTACACGTTCATTGATTTTTTTTTTAATGTGTAGGCCTAAATACGTTATCTAAAACAGATACATTCCAGTCTAATAGGGTCCAGTAGAATCACTGTCTCAGGGTAATACAAAAAACAAATGTGTTTGTTGCCTCAAACCTTTATTTTGATCATTTCGAGATTGATGGAACGTTTTATTTCAGTAAAGAATTTTAAAAGTTGGTAGTTGATGAACCAGTAAAACTGAAATCTCCACCATACAACCCTTCATGTATTAAACACTTAAAGAAGGTCACAGTGACTACATGTAGAGATCCTCCCCATGTGTGTGAGTACCGTGACTTTTTCTTGTCTGCTCTCCTCTCCTCTCCTCTCCTCTCTTCCTCCTCTCTCTTCTCCTCCTAGCTCCTCTCTCTTACCTCTGCTATCCTCTCTAGCTCATCTAGGATTGTGTTCATTATTGTCGTTCATTACGCATTAAGTGTGTTCACATGTCAAAAGTCACCCCATTTAGATGAATCTAGAATAGATGTTGTACAACTGCAGTCGGTTGCACCAGCAGAACGTAAAGCCGATCGTAAGTTCGGGTGTAAAGTCCGCCGTAACCCTACGCTCGACGTAGCTAGTGTCAAACTAAAGGTGTTCTAAATTTTGGTTGCACCACCATAACTTAAGTTGTAACGTTACTGGTAGTGCGTAAACGGTACTAGTGTCGCTTTTAATGACGTTTAGATAATTTCAAGCCAATCATTGACAGATAACAATGTAAACAGGAAATACCGGCAAGTGTCCACCTTACCCGAGTGAAGACGCGTTAACACCCAAATGAGAGGGCAAACAAAACAGTTTCAGTCATTTATTCTCTAAAATTTGCTTGGACGGTATAGGCGTGAGGTTAAGCTATTTGATGGCGGATTTTATAATAAATAAATAAATATAATATTCCGCCCGGCAAAACCGAAATCGTGCATATAATTCAACATCATCATAATAAAGAAATGGATCGATACGGTCACGGACAATCCGTTCCCGGCGCAAATCGCATTGAAACTCCTCTTCCCATTGCTCAAAACGAATAGCCATCTTTACCCTGCGTTAGTGTTGAAATCTTTTTACCTTTTTTTCTTTTAACGGTTCTTTATCGTTAGTATGGAACTTACACCAGCTAGAGGGGAGGTGTAAAAGATAAGTTATAACTTAGTGTTACGTTGAAACTATCTGCTTGGTGCAACTGCTATTTTTTTAGTAGAGTGTAAAGTCGAACGTTTGGGTGATTTACGTTCAACGTAGCCTAAGTTGGACCTTACGTTCTGCTGGTGCAACCAGCTGCTGAACTCCAACTGGGTGAGTTCGGCTGTGGTGAATCACTATGGTGACGGTGACGCTCCCGCTCGTGCGGAGTCCTCCTCCCCATAACCACGCCCACTGACTGCCTGGACGGCGCGAGGAGAGGGAGAGGGACACTGAAGCTGTTGGCACGAGAGCCGTGGACCTCGATGTCTCTGAGCAGCCAGCAGCATGGGAATGAACAACCCCATCACGCGTTTGAATATGTGTTTCAACTTCTCCCTGATGGTTTGAATAAGTCGCAAAGTGTGTCGTTAGTCGCCTTTTAAATAAAGTCGCAAAGAGAGTCAATGATACGTGAACAACTGTTAATGGTCTGTAATGTTTGATACTATTATTTTAGTCATTCTGTTTATTGTGCACTTGTACTTTTATTCGTTGTTAAAGCTTAATACTAATAAACAACTCAGTCGAACCAAAATAATGTTCTCGTGTATTCAGCCGACTAACTATCCTGCATTCTAGCCTTTAGTACTTGCTGTCCTCAGACTAGCTTGGTCAAAATAGTGTTGCTGTGAATATGTGAATGGCATCTTCACTGTGTTAAACCATATTTTAAAAGATGCACATGTTCCTGTCTGGCTGTTAGCCCTGTAATAGTCTACAGCTGTGGCTCATAGGTTAATTGAGCCACACCCATTCTGGTGCTCCTTAAGAGGGCCAGAGTTCTAGACTGGAGGGAGGCTTGAGTTGTGCAAGTGACTCGACTGTTGTGCTATTGTTTGTTTTAAGTAAGAATATGTTTTTCACCAACAACATTGTGCATCAAGTTTATTTAAGTTGATACCGGTGAGACACGTTATCGAAAGAAGATGTGAGTAAATTATTTTTTATGCTTTATTTAGACAATATGATATTGAAGCTCATGTAAATGCCTTATTGGACTACATATATGTAGTGCTAACACCAGTCCTCAATAGCTTCGGCTACACGGAGTGGTGAACAGGTTTAGCCTATCTGGGTTAATCTGTCGTCGTGGTTTTACCACTACCAATCTGAACTTTTATCTGTATGGAGATTCTTCATGAACCACATCCAGAGTGCAACCCGGTTTACCCTGTCTCTGAATAAACCACGTTTTGAACCGTTAACACTCCGATTCATGACCTACCCCGAAACAACGATACCATCAAAATTATGTTTCAACAGTGTATAACCTTATTGATTTCAGATGTTTGTGTTCAGTTCATGCATTTTATTTGCTATTGGGTGATTGTTTGCATGGTTGAGGAAATCTGGAATTAAAACATTGCACACGGCATACCCTGAATTTAGCATTGGTTCTTTGATGCGCTAATAGTAAATAAACTTCTTAGTGAAGTTCTGCCGACCTATTAGTGACCACTAGAGAGCGGTAGAGTGGCGGTTTCCTCACATTTTTAGTGATCCAGCAATGATGCAAAGGAAGAGGTAATTTCTCATGTATCTAACTTTTACCAAACTAACACCATGTGTGATGGCATCAAATCATAGTGATCGTGCTCAGTGGGGATTCACTGTATTATACATAATAGTTCACAATAAACGCGTTTGGATTCCTCAGACATACTGATTGGCTTAGAGCTGCTGACGTCATCAGTGCCGTTCATGCATTGCCTTGAATCACGGACCCTATACTCGTTATATTTTGCGTTGAACGTAGTTTGATAACACTGATATGTTGTTGACGCATAGTGGTACTTCTGTAGGCTTCTTGTATTGAAAGGAAGTTTTCCCCGTAAAACCGCTGATGAGAGTGACATTTCTGGGAATGGGTTCTCTAGGTAGAACTTTTTGTAGGCATCGCTTCTCGGCCTTTTGGCTAAGATCAAGTGTAGTATCTGTTCTTATCAGTTTAATATCTGATACGTCCCCTACCCGGGGACCATATATTAAATTGATTTTTGGAACTGGGAGATGGAAAAGGGGCTTGCTCCGTCCACTCCACGCATCGACCTGGTATTGCAGTACCTCCAGGAACGGTGCACCCCCTTTCACTGTTAATATGAATGAGTGCATTTCGGAACTCAACACGATTGTTAGAGCTCGTTTATTTATTTAATCGTTTCTGACTAACGAATTGTTGTGGTTTGGACAGTGTTGCCATGTCTTTTTCATTGAAATTGGTTAAACGTTATCGGAAAAAGTTGCGAGGCGATATTTAATTGATTCTATGCGTTATTTAGACCATATGATGTTCAAGCTAACAAAACATCAGTGCGTCATTCGACCACAGATTTGTAGCGCTAATACCAATCCGGAACCACTTCTAGATGTATCAATTCCACAATGCAAGAAGAACGAACACGCACACACACACGCGCACACGCGTGTTTGGTGAATTGAATGAAGGCTTTCTTCATTCTGAAGTATGACTCTAAATCAGTCAAATCAGACTCATCCCTTTAAAATGAGGGAGGTCATTAAATATCAAACACAGAGCTGAAATAGACTCTTACTGTTACCAAGGAGACCAGAGGGCGCCGAACCTGCGTTGAGTTTTACTTACTAGCTCACCTGCCGCAGCTCGCGCGCCGAGTGTTTTTCTTAATTGGAAAATTGGTTGCATCTGGTGCGTTTCACTTAAGAGGGAACCGGACAGTACGTTGGTGTTCTCCACTGTTCGGCAGTGTAGCGTCTCCCAAACGCGGTATGTTGTTGTGTTCCCAGAAACCAGAACGTGTGTGTAATGTTCTGTTGAGCTCTGTTGTGACGTATTTGTCATTTCTTCCTTTTTCACAGGTTAAAGACCTTTTGAAGTAAAGAGGAGCATCTCATCTGGACCTGATGTGAGTAGAAATGTGTAGCAAAGCACAGCTGCGGTGACTTGTATGTTGATTATAAACACTGACAATGAATGAAGGAGATCAGGGATTCTGGTGGTTAAACTCATTTGAAATTTAAATAATGATTCTACCTGAAACTAACATTTTAGAGACTATACATTCAAACTTGTCAAAGTAAGAATTAAATCACTCTGGAATAATGACAGTCAAATAATTAGCCTCTTATATTAAAAAGCTGGATTAGTTAATTATCTAAAACATTATTTAAAAGTTGGATGATTCCAAAAGCCCTGAATTTGTATTGTCGTTCATTTATCTGATTTAATGGAGATGAACTGTGGGACAGTTCCCAAGTTTTGGGACAATAATGAGTAAACTGTTCCTTTCATCCTTCCATTCCTTGAAAGGTCTATATTTAACTGCAGTTCTGTGAGTATCCCCACTTAACCATGAAGATGAACTGCGATCTGTAAGTCAATAGTTTCTCATTACTCTTGGGCACATTGCTGTACTTTGGTTTCCTGGTGAGTTAACCCGTTAGCTGAAGGTTGATCTGAGTAGTAAGGATGTTTTATTGGTTCATGCGTTTGGTTTTTGTTGGTTTTAATGGTTTGTTAAAACGGTTAAAGGTTCTAAGTTATTGTTGTAAGCTGGAGTAATGGCTTGGGTTCTGATGTCTTCAGTCTTCTTTCCAGCTACTCTCCTGAGCTCTGCATCATCTTCACATGAGTGTTTCATTACTGATGAGGGTGTGGTCTGAGTGAGCAGAGGCACATACTGGGATACAGAGCTGTCTGAAGTCTACAGGTCTGTAGACACGCCCCCTCAGGGGAAACTGAGTGTTTGAGAAACCGTCATGACAACCAGGACTCTACCATCAAGGATTCCTCGTAAGTTTGCATTATCTGGACATAGTGGACTGGGTCGGGAGTTAAACTCTCAGACCAATGGTGCCGGGTTCAAGTCCTCTGAATACAGTGATGCATCCTTGAGCAAGGAGCCCCAAAGCCTACCTGCTCCTTAATGACGGCTCTTTGGTTCAGATAATGTTGCATCTTTTAAATATTGAACCTAATCCATGTCCTTGTTTGGTCCGGGCAGACACACCTGAGCTGAACCTCACCTGATCCTGTTTGGTCGGGGGCAGACACACCTGAGCTGAACCTCACCTGATCCTGTTTGGTCGGGGGCAGACACACCTGAGCTGAACCTCCCCTGATCCTGTTTGGTCGGGGGCAGACACACCTGAGCTGAACCCCACCTGATCCTGTTTGGTCGGGGGCAGACACACCTGAGCTGAACCCCACCTGATGCTGTTTGGTCCGGGCAGACACACCTGAGCTGAACCCCACCTGATCCTGACACCCTGCTGGTCCCGTCTCCTCAGTTCATCTGAGCCTCGTCCTCCAGAAGACCTGCTGAGCTCAGCGGTCTGAGGCTGATGGATCAATGACCTCCAGTGGGAGTGATCTTCTTGACCCCACATGTACCCGTGTGCCTCCACACGCCTTTCCCTCACTACTTCCCTAACCTCACTACTTCCCTAACCTCACTACTTCCCTATCCTTCCTCTTCTTCTTCCTTCTCCGTGGTTCGAACCTTTACTCTGAAGGAGTGTCTTCTTGAACCTTTACACTGAAGGAGCGTCTTCCTGCCCTCAGAGGGTACAGCGTTAGGGTTGAGAGTCAGGGTTTAGAGTCAGGGACAGCTCGTCAGGGAGGACTGGTTTTAAACAAACCTCTTCACTTGCTTTCTGAATGGTGGTCAAATTTTGAAATGTATCATTTGGGAAACTGTTTTCCTCTGCTTTCCTTTGCAAATATATGTATTAAACTTCTGTCAAGTGTTTTTGTTTATATATTAAAATCCTACATTGACCTCTGCATGCCTGGTGCGGTTTATTTAAATTTATTTTAACTTGGTTAATGTCTAAACTTCTGCAATACATTGAATATACATGATTAATGTTAATCAGCAATGTTCACATAATCCGTTTAAAAATATAAAACATCCATATTACTACTAAATTCCAGCCTATTCATGTATTCAACAATGTACATACTGCCACTGCAGGCCATTTTCTGCTACTACAAAACGTTCAAACCAACAACCCGGTCTCACATCAATGTAGGCCTACTATTGTCTACGTAGGTTCGAACGGAAAATGTAGTTTTGCGTGAGACTGTTGTCCAAACTGTCCAGCAGAGGGAGCTGTCGTACACCTTAATTAAACAGGTGTGTGTGTGTGTGTGTGTGTTTTACATTTTCGAGTATTGAACCTAATGTGCTGGTCTAGTTTGTCTGCAACTAACTCTGCCGCCAGCAACTGGATTTGTCGAAACATATGAAGTGAAAGAAACAAAAGCCCAGTTCACCAGATCTGAGGTCCGCTGCCTTCAGATTTTGGATCATGAATGTTTTGAGTGAACGAGGTCTGAGCTAAATATTAACCACCTAGAACTTGGTGCGTTTCCTGGAGCTCAGAGGACGGCAGGACGCGTGTTTACCTGGTCGATAAGGCCCTGAACGCAGACCCTGAACCCAGAGCTGTAAAGAAAATAGGCCTATTTAAGTCACCATTTGAGGCATCAAATAAAATTAGCCAATCAAACACTTGCATCACAATAATCTATTTGATATATATATACACACACTATATATCTATATAGTGAGTTGCACACACTATATCTATATAGTGTGTATAGCAGTGGCGGCTGCTGGTCTTTTAAAGAGGGGAAGCTCATTTTTGGCCTACATCAAAATAGTTGTCAATTTATTTATACCTCAATTCGGCCCTCCGTTCCTTTTCAAGAAAATGGTCTGTGACCCTGTTAAATTAATAATGGAAGCAATTTCGCCAAGCAAATACCAAGAAATGTGTTGCAGTTTGTCATGAGACTTCACTTGCAAAATCCGCGATGGGACTGTCACTGAACTCAGATAGTGAAGTGACTGTGTATATCTCAAAATAGCTGTCAATCAAAAAGTGATTCAGACTTTCGACTGATCCTCCAATCATAACGCGGAAGCCCAGCGTCCAGGCTAGCCCAGGCCAGCCCACTGCTCCATCCACCCCCAGAGACGCTGAGCGTCCGGGGGCGGGACAAATCTGGGCATTTATCCAATGACCGTCGAGTTTCGAGGCAATGAAAAAAACTGTTCCATGCAGTCTCATTGAAGTGAATGGACGCTCGGCTTCTACGGTCTAATGCATTGACATTACGGGAATGTATGAGAAGTTAACAAAATCGAGTCAGTCTTGGATAAGATTCTTATCGAACTCGTCTTTGACATGAACGTATTTTAACGAATTTGTAGTCAATGAAATGTTAACACAACAATACATATTTGACAATTTAATGTTTGAAATTTTAGGGGAAGCTGAGCTTCCCTTGCAGTCTTAGAGAAATCGCCACTGGTGTATAGTATAGCGCTGGACTACCACCATCCAGGTTACCCTGTCCCAAAGCTTTCTCTTCTATCGGCTCAGACTGCCTACTGTTAATACGTGTTTTCAGGTTGATGTAAGGTGCGATTTAAAAAAAAGAAGATAATTATGTGGTTTATTATGCATATTATGTTATTCATGAACATTTTGGAAACAACATGCAAGGATTAAATCTCCCACAAGGCCAACAATCAAAGTCAATTTGCATATTGTGGTCTACAGTTGTTTTTTACATGAATTTGATTATTTTCGCCTTGCAATTTTACTACTCTTGTCTCAAATTCCTCAATATCAGTATTACTGCCAGCAGAAGTGGATTATCAATTCAGAGATACTGTGACATTTCATCAAATTCTGTGTGAAGTTGTTTTATTCTGTATATTTTATCTGTATTATTTTCTAAGAATTTGAAAAGTAAATATGTAGCTTTTCATTGAAGGTGGCAGATGGCTGTAACACTGATGTGGAAAGCTGCTGGTAGCATTGCTATCATGGTAAACCCCCCCACACAGCAGTGATGTGTCTAAAAGCTTACATTACAGTAAATGTGCCAAAAAGCAGGCACGGAGATCTCGCATCACGGGTTCCTTATTTCTATCTGCCCAATACAACTTAATCTTACTGCCTAGAAACGGCCCTGGTTTGAACCTATTTTAATGCTGCAAAGAAGAGAACACACAGCAAATATGAGATAGCCTAGAGAGAGTTCATGAATGTGCCCACGTTCAGGTTGAGACGTCTGGGTGGGAACTGTGTCCATGGGGGCGGAGCCAGGGGTTAGGGGAGGAGCCAGGGGTTAGGGGAGGAGAGGAGAGGATGTCTTTTTCGGGAAACGAAACTTAACATTCATATAAACCAAAACCAACCGACGTGGAAGCAGTTCTCGCTTTCAGGAGAAAAATAAAACGCATTTTGGAACCAATTGTCTGACAGACAGAAAACACAACAAGGTGAGTAAAGCAGCACAAGATAAGGAATTGATGGAATTAGAAATATAAAACTGCTCAATACATAAACCTTATCGTCTGTGTCTAGGAATGGCCTCTGCTAACACTTCCTGGTCTGAGGAGGACTTTTCATGTTGCATCTGTCTGGATGTGTTCAGCAGCCCGGTTACCACACCATGTGGACACAACTTCTGCAGAACCTGTATTACAAAGTTCTGGGATGAACAAGTCAAGTACAAATGTCCTGTTTGCAACAAGATTTTCGATACAAAACCTGATCCACAGGTCAATACCCTCTTATCACAGCTGGCTGCTCAGTTTAGAACAACCGTACGAGTTAAAGAGCAGCCTTGTGTTGAACCAGCAGAAGTTCCCTGTGACTTCTGTACTGGGACCCAGCAGAAAGCTGTGAAGTCCTGCCTAGAGTGTTTTATGTCTTTCTGCCAAACCCACCTGGAGCCACATCAGAGAGTCGCTCGCCTGCAGAAACATCGGCTGGTCGAGCCTATGGACCGTCTGGAAGACAGGATGTGTAAGAAACACGACCGACTTCTGGAGTTCTTCTGCCCGACTGAACAGGTGTGTGTGTGTCAGTTCTGCACAGAGATAGACCACAAGTCCCATCCTGTTGTACCTCTGAAGGAGGAATATGAAGTGAAGACGGCCCAGCTGGGGAAGATGGAGGCTGAAGTTCCGCAGATGATCCAGGAGAGAAAAGAAAAGATTAAGGAGATCAAAGGCAAAGTAGAACTGAGCAACAAAGTTGCAGACAGAGAGATAGCCATTGGTGGGCAGGTCTTCACTGCTCTGATAGGCTGTGTTGAAAAGTGCCGCGATGAATTCAACCAAACGGTTCAAGAGGAACTGAAATCCACAGAGAAACAAGCTGAAAACCTCATCAAAGAGCTGGAGCAGGAAATAGAAGATCTGACCAATAGATGCTCAGAGGTGAAGCAGCTCTCACACACTAAAGACCACCTCCACTTCCTCCAGACCTTCAGATCCCTGAAGGATCCTCCACCCACCAGGGACTGGACCACGGTGGAGGTCCGTCCTCCGTCATACGTAGGGACCTTGAGGAGATCCCTGGATCAGCTGGAGGAGACACTGAACATGGAGATGAAGAAGCTGCGTGATGATGCTGAACTGAAGAGGGTCCAGCAGTATGAAGTGGATGTGACTCTAGATCCTTATACAGCTCATCCCCTTCTCATCCTGTCTGAGGATGGGAAACAAGTACATGATGGAGGTGTGAGGAAGGTACTCCCATACAACCCTAAGAGATTTACAAAGTATATATATGTCCTCACAAGGCAGAGCTTCTCCTCAGGGAGATTATACTTTGAGGTCCAGGTTAAAGACAAGACTTATTGGTGGTTAGGAGTGGTCAGAGAGTCCATCGACAGAAAAGGTGTGAGCACTTGGACCCCTGAGACGGGTTACTGGACTCTTTTCTACTACAACAAGGATGGGTTGGTATTTAGTGATAACCCTTCTGTCCGTCTCCCTCTGAGAGCTGGGCTCCAGAAGGTGGGGGTGTTTGTTGATTATGATGAGGGTGTGGTCTCCTTCTATGATGTGGAAGCCAGGGTTCATATCTACTCTGCTACTGGCTGCACCTTCAGTGAGCCTCTCTATCCAGTCCTCTGCCCAGGCCGCCATGATTATGGAGGTAACAACTCTGCCCCCCTGATCATCTCACCTGTCAATCAAACAGACTAGGACCTTTGTTTGATAATAAAACAAAGAAACAACTAATGTTGTTTACTGAATTAGAATCTCTACTATGTGAGGTCTGAGAGAACTGCTTTAATGTTGTACTGCTGACATTTAACAAGGAGATATTCTTTAAGAATATAATCACAGTTGTTGCATTAACTCATTATAAATGGTTAGATTACAATGTATCTCATTCATGTTTTCTCCTGATTTTTTTATACGTTTAATGCTATAACATAGTTACAGTTGCAATCATGTAGAATATTTTTAGACGATTATTTTGTATGATAATGACCTCATAACCCCTTACTTAAAATGTCTATTGGTCTATCTTCTGAACACTTGATTTATTTTATTAAAAAGAAAAGGCCAAAAATGTAATGTGTGGGTCTACATTATCATTTCAATTGATCATTTCACTGGAATAGGTACATTCCAGTCCAATAGTGTTTTGTAGAAATAATTTCTCAGTGCGATACAAATATTAAATTAGTTTGTTGACAATATCCTTATTTTGTTCAATTTGAGATTGATGGAATGTTTAAAATCATTGAAAAAAATTTAAATGTCTTTCATTTTTTAATCAGTAATTGACTTAATCTCCACCATACAACAACCCTTCATATATTACACCCTTAAACAAAGCTCACAGTGGTAGCATGTAAAGATTCTCCCAATGTGTGTGAGTACCGTGACTTTGTCTTGTCAGCTCTCCTCTCCTCTCCATCCTCTTCTCTCTCCTCTTTCTTCTCTCTCCTCTCTCTCCATCCTCTTCTCTCTCCTCTTTCTTCTCTCTCCTCTCTCTCCATCCTCCTCTCTCTCCTCTCTCTTCTCTCTCTTCTCCTCCTCTTCTCTCTCCTCTCTCTCCTCCCTCCTCTCCTCTCTCTCCTCTCTTTCTTCTCCTCCTCTTCTCTCTTATCTCTGCTCTAGTCTGTAGCTCAGATTGTCTTTATTATTGTCGTACATTACATTACTTATGGTCTATACAAGTCTTCAAGCGTGTCGTTAGTCGCCTTTCAGAAATAAAGGCACCCGTAGGATCAAAGATACGTGCACAACTGTTAACTCTGTAATATTTGGCATTATTCTTTTACGAATAAACCCACTGAATGCTGTCGTGTGTTCAGCCGGTGATTCATTCTATTCCTTCAGTCTCAATCCTCCAAGCTGAGCAGATGTTCCTCCAGAGCTCTCTGTTGGTTATCCTAGCAGCACACCTGGAAGGTCCTTCAGCCCCCTGGATCCCAGCAGGTCTCTATGGGGTCCTGCCCCCTGACGTGGGCCCAGTCTTCAGTCCCTCCCGCCGCCTCTTCCTCACCTCACTGGTGGCGTGGTGGACCAGCTCAGACCTCTGGAGACATTGCCTCCCCACACGTCAACAAAAACAGAATATTTAGAATTATGATTAATAAACGACGAATATGATCGAATGGTTACGTTGATGACAGCTCATGGAACATATACATAGTTTGAAGTGATGTGTGTGTGTGTGTGTGTGTGTGTGTGTGTGTGTGTGTGTGTGTGTGTGTGTGTGTGTGTGTGTGTGTGTGTGTGTGTGTGTGTGTGTGTGTGTGTGTGTGTGTGTGTGTGTGTGTGTGGTGAGAGAGTTCAACTCCCAGTTGAAAGGCACTGTGTTTGATCCCCAATATCTACAGCCTGTATCCGATAGAGCAAGATGCCCCCTAACCCTTCCTGATCCATTACCACATATATCCTTAAACACTGTCTAACCCCTCCCTGATCCATTATATATCCTTAAACACTGTCTAACCCTCCCTGATCCATTACCACATATATCCTTAAACACTGTCTAACCCCTCCCTTTTCCATTACCACATATATCCTTAAACACTGTCTAACCCCTCCCTGATCCATTACCACATATATCCTTAAACACTGTCTAACCCCTCCCTGCTCCATTACCACATATATCCTTAAACACTGTCTAACCCCTCCCTGATCCATTACCACATATATCCTTAAACACTGTCTAACCCCTCCCTGCTCCATTACCACATATATCCTTAAACACTGTCTAACCCCTCCCTGATCCATTACCACATATATCCTTAAACACTGTCTAACCCCTCCCTGTTCCATTACCACATATATCCTTAAACACTGTATAACCCCTCCCTGATCCATTACCACATATATCCTTAAACACTGTCTAACCCCTCCCTGTTCCATTACCACATATATCCCTAAACACTGTCTAACCCCTCCCTGATCCATTACCACATATATCCTTAAACACTGTCTAACCCAGGGGTGTCAAACTCATTTTGGTTCAGGGGCCACATACAGCCCATCTGATCTCAAGTGGGCCGGACCAGTAAAATAATAGCAAAATAACCTACGTCAAATCCAAATCTTTAGCTTTGTTTTTCAATACTATGCTTTATCATTCAGCCTACATTTGTAGCCTACATAATCACGGATCACAAGAATCTATATTAACACATTTATTCACAGATAGGCCTATGGAATTTAAATAAAATGCATTTCACATTCATTAACTGGTTTATTTTTATAGAGTTGAGTGAATACATTTTTACATCTGAACACCTGAACCAACTCAATACACTAAACAAACTACAGTGGGAGCTATGAAGAAAGCTATCATACTGCCTTGAAAAAGTAAATGTGCACATATAAATAAAATAAACAGTAACATAAAAGTTGTAGCTGTGCATGAGCAATGAGATTAGGCTACATCAGATCAAACTGTTTTGTAGTCTACTGAAGCTGAGAATGATATACTGCACAATATTTATTTTCTTTTAATATGAAACCTGAGTAAACTTATTTTCAAAGATCTGTATTCATGTGCAAACATTTCTGAAAGAGCATCACAAGAAATAGACCCAGGCCAACTGGCCGATTAACTATTTTTTTCTCACTGCGGTCTATTTCCTGCTGCTTGCTCCTGAAACTTGGCATCTTTTAGCCTTTACGAGTGCATCAATATCAGGTGTCAAATCCTGAGTAGCAGCACATTTCACAATGTCATTCAAGTGTGTGTTTGTTAACCTTGAGCGGTGCTTTGTTTTATTTAGGGTCATTACAGAGAACACCTGTTCACAAAGGTAGGTAGTCCCAAAAATGGATAAAACCTTTGCAGCCAGGGATGTTAATTTGGGGTACCCTGGCAAGAGATATTAATAAAATGTGTCCAAGCCCACCTACGCAAATTTCTCCATCATATTGGTATCACACTGCAAGGCAATTATCTCGAGTTGGAGGTCAGGTGGCATGTCAGAAGGCTTGACTGTAAATGGCGGGCGGAAAAACTGCAAATTCCTTCTCTAGTTCACGGAAGACCTGAAACCTCCGCTTGAACTCATGCAGCAATCCTGTTATTATCTTGTCTTTGTATCAGAGGGACCGGACGTAATATCAGCATTACGTCCGGTCGCACGCACAGCTGTTTGACATGTAAAATGGGCGATGCCACCGCTAGATAGCTGCGTCTCCCAGACTGACAGTTTTAACTTGAATGCGCGTATGCTGTCGTTATAATGAGTGACAATTTTTTTTGCGGCCCTGCAACATTTTGTTACGATTATTCAGGTGCTGTGTAATATCCACCATAAAGGCAAGATCCTTCACCCACTGCGAACATTTAAGTTCCTTCACTGGGCTACCCATTTTCTCCATGAACTGTCCAATATCCTCTCGTAGCTCAAAGAAACACTTGAGCACGGCACCTCGGCTTAACCACCGTACTTCAGTGTGGTATGGTAGGCCAGCCTGCGCAGAATATTATATTCTACGTGCACTGAAACTTGCTGATTACATACCAAGCACACTGCTTTTGTATTCACCTCTGTGAATAAATAATTCTCAGTCCATTATTCCTGGAATCTGTGAATTCCACTCTGAATCCACTTTTCTTCTTTTTGACAGACATTTTGGTAATGGGGGTGTCACCCTTGATAACTTCTTAATTGTGGTGAAACAAGGACAAGTTTGGAAATCCTTCCTTTTTTTTTTTTGGCTGCCCCCTAGCGGCTGGAGTAAGCATTTTGGTTATTTCTTTAGAAAATCATAACTCATCACAGGAATGGGCTAGAGACGTACTTTCTTTTTTGACATACTCAGAAGTACCCGCGTCTATACAAGTCGCGGGCCTGATCAAATCATCTCGCGGGCCGTATGTTTGACACCCCTGGTCTAACCCCTCCCTGATCCATTGCCACATATATCCTTAAACACTGTCTAACCCCTCCCTGTTCCATTACCACATATATCCTTAATCACTGTCCAAACCCTCCCTGCTCCTTGTAATTTGGATACAGATGTCCAACACAGGGAGGGTGTTTAGAGGGCGGGCGGTCGGTCTTCAGCCGCAACAAATCATAAAAAAATGCCACATTTAAAACCCTCGAAATTAATCAGAGGGACACCTGTTGAAGAAGAATAAGGCTGAATTTGAATTTGTATTTATTTGTCTCTTCACATTATGACTTCATTATCATTAATATCATGCATTTCGATTCCTCCACACAGTTACTCAGGACTTCAATATAACTAATGAAGAGGTACTGTCGTGTTTCAAACACTATTTAGTTCTAAACTGTTTAAGCAGAAAACTGGAGGCGCACACGGCAGACTTATGACTCAATGTCGTATACTTTATTATAATCCAGATAACAACCAGCGCGTAGCGACCCAGGCCGAGCACCAAGGGGTCCCCCTGGTGGCCATTCTGCATAATATACTTCTACAAACCACCGATAGAAGCCCTCCTCACCTAATACACACCGATCACATTGTGAACCTGCTAACTGGTAAAAACTACTGGTTAACATTCTGTGTTGGGAACAGCACAGGAATAATTGTATCAGAGGGGGCGGGGGGTTATTTCATCAATGAATTTGTGAATAAAGTTCTCCACTTGCAGAGAGCGAAAGAACTTGTCCCCGCGTGTCAATGCTCCTCGCGATCCCCAGAATACTGTTATAAACAATACAGTCTATCATGAATGAATTGTGTATTTTCGAGGTAAACCTTTTTTAAATTCAGCCGGATTAACTTTCGCAACAAAACAAGTGCTTGTTGTCTCTGACTGAAGGTGAACTCGTCGGTCTGGTTCGTCTGCCCTACCCCGGGACACACGACTCGGCGGTTAATAGCGCAACAATGATAGCACATGTTATCTGGGCGCACCTATTGAGAGGGTTGTTTTATAAAGAAACTGGTGAAAATATCAGCCACAGTTGAATTCGAGTCAAATATATTTGCATAGGCCTAGTTGTTAATCACACTTAAGTACAAATCACTAAGATATAAGCATTTCTTGTTTTCCCGGGCTCCCTGTTTCCTGTCTTTTAATGGTTGAACATATTTTAATGCTGCAAAGAAGAGAACACAGTGAATATGAGGTAGCCTAGACAGTTCATGAATGTGCCCACGTTCAGGTTGAGACGTAAGGGAACCGTGTCCGTGGGGGCAGAGCCAGGGTTAGGGGAGGAGCCATGTATTAGGGGCGGAGCCAAATGTAAGGCGAGGGGAGGAGAGGATGTCTTCGGGAAACGAAACTTAACATTCATAGAAACCAAAACCAACCGACGTGGAAGCAGTTCTCTCTTGCAGGAGAAAAATAAAACGCATTTTGGAACAAATTGTCAGAAACCACAACAAGGTGAGTAAAGCAGCACAAGATAAGGAATTGATGGAATTAGAAATATAAAACTGCTCAATACATAAACCTTATCGTCTGTGTCTAGGGATGGCCTCTGCTAACACTTCCTGGTCTGAGGAGGACTTTTCATGTTCCATCTGTCTGGATGTGTTCAGCAGCCCGGTTACCACACCATGTGGACACAACTTCTGCAGAACCTGTGTTACAAAGTTCTGGGATGAACAAGTCAAGTACAAATGTCCTGTTTGCAACCAGATTTTCGACACAAAACCGGATCCACCGGTCAATACCCTCTTGTCACAGCTGGCTGCTCAGTTTAGAACAACCGTACGAGTTAAAGAGCAGCCTTGTGTTGAACCAGCAGAAGTTCCCTGTGACTTCTGTACTGGGACCCAGCAGAAGGCTGTGAAATCCTGCCTGGTGTGTTTCACCTCTTACTGCCAAACCCACCTGGAGCCACATCAGAGAGTCGCTCGCCTGCAGAAACATCGGCTGGTCGAGCCTATGGACCGTCTGGAAGACAGGATGTGTAAGAAACACGACCGACTTCTGGAGCTCTTCTGCCAGACTGAACAGGTGTGTGTGTGTCAGTTCTGCACAGAGTCAGACCACAAGTCCCATCCTGTTGTACCTCTGAAGGAGGAATATGAAGTGAAGACGGCCCAGCTGGGGAAGATAGAGGCTGAAGTTCCACAGATGATCCAGGAGAGAAAACAAAAGATTAAGGAGATCAAAGACAGAGTAGAACTGAGCAACAAAGATGCAGACAGAGAGATAGCCATTGGTGGGCAGGTCTTCACTGCTCTGATAGGCTGTGTTGAAAAGGGCCGGGATGAATTCAACCAAACGGTTCAAGAGGAACTGAAATCCACAGAGAAACAAGCTGAAGACCTCATCAAAGAGCTGGAGCAGGAAATAGAAGATCTGACCAATAGATGCTCAGAGGTGAAGCAGCTCTCACACACTAAAGACCACCTCCACTTCCTCCAGACCTTCAGATCCCTGAAGGATCCTTCACCCACCAGGGACTGGACCACGGTGGAGGTCCGTCCTCCGTCATACGTAGGGATCTTGAGGAGATCCCTGGATCAGCTGGAGGAGACACTGAACATGGAGATGAAGAAGCTGCGTGATGATGCTGTGGACAGGGTCCAGCAGTATGAAGTAGATGTGACTCTGGATCCTGATACAGCTCATCCCAGTCTCATCCTGTCTGAGGATGGGAAACAAGTACATCATGGAGGTGTGAGGAAGGTACTCCCAGACAACCCTAAGAGATTTACAAATGATATTTCTGTCCTCACGCGGCAGAGCTTCTCTTCAGGGCGATTTTACTTTGAGGTACAGGTTAAAGACAAGACTAATGGGTTGTTAGGAGTGGTCAGAGAGTCCATCGACAGAAAAGGTGGGACCAAGTGGACCCCTGAGACGGGTTACTGGACTCTTCAATACAACAGGGGTTGGTTGTTATTTAGTGATAACCCTGATGTCTGTCTCCCTCTGAGAGCTGAGCTCCAGAAGGTGGGGGTGTTTGTTGATTATGATGAGGGTGTGGTCTCCTTCTATGATGTGGAAGCCAGGGTTCATATCTACTCTGCTACTGGCTGCACCTTCATTGAGCCTCTCTATCCATTCCTCTGCCCAGGTTCCCGTGATTATGAAGGTAACAACTCTGCCCCCCTGATCATCTCACCTGTCAATCAAACAGACTAGGACTGATTATTATAAAAGATCATTCAAAAAAGTTACAAAATAGTGATCAGTAGAATCACTGTCTCAGTGTAATACAAAGAATAAATGTGTTTGTTGCCTAGGACCCTTACTTTGATCATTTCGAGATTGATGGAACGTTTTATGTCAGTAAAGAATTGTAGAAGTTGGTAGTTGATGAACCAGTAAAACGTAATCTCCACCATACAACCCTTCATGTATTACACACTTAAAGAAGGTCACAGTGACTACATGTAAAGATTCTCCCCATGTGTGTGAGTACCGTGACTTTGTCTTGTCTCCTCTCCTCTCTTCTCTTCTCTTCTCCTCTCCTCTCTTCCTCCTCTCTCTATCCTCTCCTCTCTTCTCTTCTCCTCTCCTCTCTTCCTCCTCTCTCTATCCTCTCCTCTCTTCTCTTCTCTTCTCTTCCTCCTCTCTCTTCTCCTCCTCTCTCTTCTCCTCCTCTCTCTTCTCCTCCTAGTTCCTCTCTCTTATCTCTGCGCTCCCCTCTAGCTCATCTTGGAATGTGTTCATTATTGTCGTTCATTATGCATTAAGTGTGTTCACATGTCAAAAGTCACCCCATTTAGATGAATCTAAAATAGATGTTGTACAACTGAACTCCCACTGGGTGAGTTCGGCTGTGGTGAATCACTATGGTGACGGTGACGCTCCCGCTCGTGCGGAGTCCTCCTCCCCATAACCACGCCCACTGACTGCCTGGACGACGCGAGGAGAGGGAGAGAGACCCCGAAGCTGTTGGCACGAGAGCCGTGGACCTCGATACCTATGAGCGGCCAGCAGCATGGGAATGAACAACCCCATCACGCGTTTGAATATGTGTTTCAACTTCTCCCTGATGGTTTGAATAAGTCGCAAAGTGTGTCGTTAGTCGCCTTTTAAATAAAGTCGCAAAGATAGTCAATGATACGTGAACAACTGTTAATGGTCTGTAATGTTTGATACTATTATTTTAGTCATTCTGTTTATTGTGCACTTGTACTTTTATTCGTTGTTAAAGCTTAATACAAATAAACAACTCAGTCGAACCAAAATAATGTTCTCGTGTATTCAGCCGACTAACTATCCTGCATTCTAGCCTTTAGTACTTGCTGTCCTCAGACTAGCTTGGTCAAAATAGTGTTGCTGTGAATATGTGAATGGCATCTTCACTGTGTTAAACCATATTTTAAAAGATGCACATGTTCCTGTCTGGCTGTTAGCCCTGTAATAGTCTACAGCTGTGGCTCATAGGTTAATTGAGCCACACCCATTCTGGTGCTCCTTAAGAGGGCCAGAGTATTACACGGGAGGGACGCTTGAGTTGTGCAAGTGACTCGACTGTTGTGCTATTGTTTGTTTTAAGTAAGAATATGTTTTTCACCAACAACATTGTGCATCAAGTTTATTTAAGTTGATACCGGTGAGACACGTTATCGAAAGAAGATGTGAGTAAATTATTTTTTATGCTTTATTTAGACAATATGATATTGAAGCTCATGTAAATGCCTTATTGGACTACATATATGTAGTGCTAACACCAGTCCTCAATAGCTTCGGCTACACGGAGTGGTGAACAGGTTTAGCCTATCTGGGTTAATCTGTCGTCGTGGTTTTACCACTACCAATCTGAACTTTTATCTGCATGGAGATTCTTCATGAACCACATCCAGAGTGCAACCCGGTTTACCCTGTCTCTGAATAAACCACGTTTTGAACCGTTAACACTCCGATTCATGACCTACCCCGAAACAACGATACCATCAAAATTATGTTTCAACAGTGTATAACCTTATTGATTTCAGATGTTTGTGTTCAGTTCATGCATTTTATTTGCTATTGGGTGATTGTTTGCATGGTTGAGGAAATCTGGAATTAAAACATTGCACACGGCATACCCTGAATTTAGCATTGGTTCTTTGATGCGCTAATAGTAAATAAACTTCTTAGTGAAGTTCTGCCGACCTATTAGTGACCACTAGAGAGCGGTAGAGTGGCGGTTTCCTCACATTTTTAGTGATCCAGCAATGATGCAAAGGAAGAGGTAATTTCTCATGTATCTAACTTTTACCAAACTAACACCATGTGTGATGGCATCAAATCATAGTGATCGTGCTCAGTGGGGATTCACTGTATTATACATAATAGTTCACAATAAACGCGTTTGGATTCCTCAGACATACTGATTGGCTTAGAGCTGCTGACGTCATCAGTGCCGTTCATGCATTGCCTTGAATCACGGACCCTATACTCGTTATATTTTGCGTTGAACGTAGTTTGATAACACTGATATGTTGTTGACGCATAGTGGTACTTCTGTAGGCTTCTTGTATTGAAAGGAAGTTTTCCCCGTAAAACCGCTGATGAGAGTGACATTTCTGGGAATGGGTTCTCTAGGTAGAACTTTTTGTAGGCATCGCTTCTCGGCCTTTTGGCTAAGATCAAGTGTAGTATCTGTTCTTATCAGTTTAATATCTGATACGTCCCCTACCCGGGGACCATATATTAAATTGATTTTTGGAACTGGGAGATGGAAAAGGGGCTTGCTCCGTCCACTCCACGCATCGACCTGGTATTGCAGTACCTCCAGGAACGGTGCACCCCCTTTCACTGTTAATATGAATGAGTGCATTTCGGAACTCACACCAAGCCGTCAACACGATTGTTAGAGCTCGTTTATTTATTTAATCGTTTCTGACTAACGAATTGTTGTGGTTTGGACAATGTTGCCATGTCTTTTTCATTGAAATTGGTTAAACGTTATCGGAAAAAGTTGCGAGGCGATATTTAATTGATTCTATGCGTTATTTAGACCATATGATGTTCAAGCTAACAAAACATCAGTGCGTCATTCGACCACAGATTTGTAGCGCTAATACCAATCCGGAACCACTTCTAGATGTATCAATTCCACAATGCAAGAAGAACGAACACGCACACACACACGCGCGCACGCGTGTTTGGTGAATTGAATGAAGGCTTTCTTCATTCTGAAGTATGACTCTAAATCAGTCAAATCAGACTCATCCCTTTAAAATGAGGGAGGTCATTAAATATCAAACACAGAGCTGAAATAGACTCTTACTGTTACCAAGGAGACCAGAGGGCGCCGAACCTGCGTTGAGTTTTACTTATGCCGCTTTTCCACTGCATGGTACCAGCTCGACACGACTCGACTCGACTCGACTCAGCTTGCCTTTTTTGCGTTTCCACCGCGATCTAGTACCTCAAGTGGCTGCTTTTTCTAGTACCGCCTCGCTCTAGGTTCCAAGCGGCTGAGCCGATGCTAAAAGGTGACGTCGGCAGACGGCCGGCCACTGATTGGCCAGAGAGTGTGACGAAGTCACGAGAGCGACATGGCAACCATGCTGGTAACGATAGAACAGCCATAGTAGCGCCGCAGCCAACATATTCCACTTCTTCAACATGCCAGCTAATAATACGAACACGAATACCATCGCATCGATGTTCTCCATTGTTGTTATGTGGGTTCTGTCCATGTGTGGGTTACGTAGGTGTTGTTTGCGTCGCGTACAAAAATACGTCACGGCCCTTTCGCGCAGACGACCCCGCCCACGTCCCGGAGGTACTATTTGCGGTGGAAAAGCACCCGCGCTGCTACCGTGTCGAGTCGTGTCGAGTCGTGTCGTGTCGAGTCGAGCTACATGTGCGGTGGAAAAGCGGCATTACTAGCTCACCTGCCGCAGCTCGCGCGCCGAGTGTTTTTCTTAATTGGAAAATTGGTTGCATCTGGTGCGTTTCACTTAAGAGGGAACCGGACAGTACGTTGGTGTTCTCCACTGTTCGGCAGTGTAGCGTCTCCCAAACGCGGTATGTTGTTGTGTTCCCAGAAACCAGAACGTGTGTGTAATGTTCTGTTGTGACATATTTGTCATTTCTTCCTTTTTCACAGGTTAAAGACCTTTTGAAGTAAAGAGGAGCATCTCATCTGGACCTGATGTGAGTAGAAATGTGTAGCAAAGCACAGCTGCGGTGACTTGTATGTTGAATATAAACACTGACAATGAATGAAGGAGATCAGGGATTCTGGTGGTTAAACTCATTTGAAATTTAAATAATGATTCTACCTGTAACTAACATTTTAGAGACTATACATTCAAACTTGTCAAAGTAAGAATTAAATCACTCTGAAATAATGACAGTCAAATAATTAGCCTCTTATATTAAAAAGCTGGATTAGTTAATTATCTAAAACATTATTTAAAAGTTGGATGATTCCAAAAGCCCTGAATTTGTATTGTCATTCATTTATCTGATTTAATGGAGATGAACTGTGGGACAGTTCCCAAGTTTGGGGACAATAATGAGTAAACTGTTCCTTTCATCCTTCCATTCCTTGAAAGGTCTATATTTAACTGCAGTTCTGTGAGTATCCCCACTTAACCATGAAGATGAACTGCGATCTGTAAGTCAATAGTTTCTCATTACTCTTGGGCACATTGCTGTACTTTGGTTTCCTGGTGAGTTAACCCGTTAGCTGAAGGTTGATCTGAGTAGTAAGGATGTTTTATTGGTTCATGCGTTTGGTTTTTGTTGGTTTTAATGGTTTGTTAAAACGGTTAAAGGTTCTAAGTTATTGTTGTAAGCTGGAGTAATGGCTTGGGTTCTGATGTCTTCAGTCTTCTTTCCAGCTACTCTCCTGAGCTCTGCATCATCTTCACATGAGTGTTTCATTACTGATGAGGGTGTGGTCTGAGTGAGCAGAGGCACATACTGGGATACAGAGCTGTCTGAAGTCTACAGGTCTGTAGACACGCCCCCTCAGGGGAAACTGAGTGTTTGAGAAACCGTCATGACGTTTGTTACATGGACTAGAATGTTCTTTAAGATGGAGACAGGGATTCAGAAGGAGAAACACCAGGGGGAGATGAGGGGGGCTCCTCATCTCAACGACCAAAACACAACTTCAGTCTGACACAGAGAACCATGGAACACATTCAACAGTCCCCTCCAGGCATCGTGACTCCTCAGGAACAGTTTCATTTCCAAGAAGGTCCTATTTGGGGCTATTCCAAAGATGGAGCCTGCTCCTCAAGAGCCACCCCCCTCCACTGGGTGGTCTTCTGAACAGATGACCTCCTTCCTGTCCTCAGGCTGACTAAAGCTGCGCCGTTTGCATCTGTGAAGGCCCCTCATTCAGGAAACCACTGGACTACACACGCATGACTTCAGAGACGTTGAATCAACCTGGGACACATTTTGGAGACGCCAAGCATGATCCATCACCAATGTGGGACGCCACTGAAGAATGTTGTACCTAATTTATGTCTCTGGAGACAATGATGGTTCTGTTCTGGGTGTCCTGTCAGGAGTACCGGGGTTGGATGATGGAATGTTATCTGGCAGGAGGTTTTTACCCTGCATGAGTGTTGGGCCTTTTATGGCTCAGTGGTGTGTGTGTGTGTGTGGGTTTGAGATGAGATGGATGACTTTTTAGCATCGCTAGGGTTCTATGTGTGTGTCCCCCCCCCCCCTAACTCACACCTTGCAGGGGGTTCTACGTGTGTTTGGTTCCATCTGGCAGGGGGTTCTACGTGTGTTTGGTTCCATCTGGCAGGGGGTCCTACTTGTGTTTGGTTCTATCTGGCATGGGGTTCTACTTGTGTTTGGTTCTATCTGTGAGGGGGTTGTATATCTCTTGTATTTCCACAATGAGACGCTGGGGGTTATCTGAGCCATGGTTGAGAAGGAATTGGGGGGGGGGGGGGGGGGGGGAAGGGAAATTTGGCTTTGACTCGCTGAAGTACATGAACTGCGACATGCCGCCGGTTGCCGCGAGGCACCATTGCCCGGCAGCGGGCAGCCGGCAGCGAGCGGTTCTACGTGCGTGTCCTGGGTTCTACGTGTATGTGTCCTGCTTGCTTTGACTGTGATAATGTTCTTACGGGGGTCTGTGTGGTTGGCTTGGGCTATTGGAAAGGTCAACTAAATCATACCTGATGGACGGCCACATGTTTACTTGAGGCCTCCAGTAGACATGAAGAGCATGGAGCAACACTCCGAGCGATATCCATCACACTGGGAAGGAAGGAGAGTGTCCAAATCAAGTGTCAATGGATGCAAGCGGCGTGTTCAGATCAGTTACTTCAAACTAGGACTACACCAATGAGGATCAATGGAGGATGGACACCTAAAGGATCAATGGAGGATGGACACCTAAAGGATCAATGGAGGATGGACACCTAAAGGATCAATGGAGGATGGACACCTAAAGGCATTCCACAAGGAGAGTCTGACGTTGGAAAGGGACCTCAATGGATTTTCAAGATGACCTTTAGACCTGTAGTGAGGCGGCTCTTCTTACCTGGCTGGATTGATGGAGAGCCCTGTGGATCTTGTCTTGCTCTCAGTTGCACGTCTTCTCAGGCTGAACAGTATTTGTTTCATACAGGACTAGCTGAACGATTGGTTCCCTTAAATCAGAACCAATCTGGGAACTCCAACTAGTGCGCTCTTCAAACTGAAGTTGTGGTCTTCAGTTGAGGAGGTAAGGAAACCTTCACTGGGGCTTCAAGGTATAGAGGAGAACGTTTCAAAGTGTTCCATGGTACTCTGATGACGACTGTTGTGTTCCACTGGCTGAGGGGAAGAACCCTCACATCTTCCTCTTGGCCTTCCTCCTCTGAGAATCCTGGCGCCATCTTGAAGGATAGTCCAGCTCATGTAACTGATGTCACGACAGATTCTCAAACATTTGGCTTCTCCTGAGGTGTGTGTCTATAGAACTGAAGACTTCAGACAGCAATGTATCCCAGCATGCATCTCTGCTCACTCAGACCACACCCGCATAAGTAGGATGCCACACTCTAGCGTTGGTGATGTAGAGTTTTATAAGTAACGAGGGAGCAGACAAAGGTGATCAGAACACCACCACCACTGTTTTGTATTGAATAATTCCATTGTTTTTAGGCAACAATTTGAGGTTTAAAGTCGTTGTGGGACGTACATGGTAGTTCGGTTCTTCGTACGGATTTGAGTGGTATAACTTGTACACACTGGGTGCATAATAATGTAAAGGTACTTTGAATAGTAGTTATGACCAACAGCATCAAACAGATCGCATCAAGGTAAGTCTGTTGGCTGTGTTTTAATGAAGACCATCGCTGGACTTCAGGATCATCCTCCGTTCAGCTCAAGGTGAGGCGCTGGTTCTGTTTTTTCTTTGGTTGGTTCCGGCTGGAATGTTCGTATTCCAGTCTGACTGTTTGTGCTTCCCGCCGTGGAAGGTTCTGAGTGCGGTCAGTTGATTTAATCTCAATGGTTAGCAATCGTTGTAGTCTTGACAACCATAAGAACCCACCCGGCAGTTAGTTGGACGCGAGTCCCCTGAGGGAATCTGGCGGAACGTTCTGGATTGTATTTGCGTAAGATAGAGCCGTTGCCAACGGAAACTATTTTCGGTTTCCATTGGGAATTGTTCCCCCTTATCTTAAACAACTTAAGTTTGATATTAAATACATACTGACACGTACATCTTACAATATGTTGATAATATGCGATGGTTGCGCCGTACTTTTAACCACGTTGACGGGACTCTCGCTGCGTACAAAAGAGCGTTCTACTTGCGGGCCCATTTCTGACCATCAGTGAAGGCTGAAAATAATTTCAAGATGGAAGACAATTTGGCATTTCTTCAAGGGAACCCAGCACCTGAATATGGCTGAGTATATGGCTTTCATATCGATAATGCTTAGGGTTCTTTGGTACTTCAGCTTTTGTACGTTCTAAATATCTGGTGGCATTAATTGCCACAGAAGTTAAACCCTACCAAATGGAATGACGTTAAACAACGACTTTGGTGCTGAGTTACCAACTGGATAATATCAAAGCTAAAATAATGCCGTCTTTCCTACATGTTACAGTAGAAGAAACTCGAACTGTACAAGGTTAAAAAGGTAACGTGTGGTTTGTCCCAAGGTGTCTGCCTCCTCACCCAGAGCCAGACCTCCACCTCCTCACCCAGAGCCAGACCTCCACCTCCTCACCCAGAGCCAGACCTCCACCTCCTCACCCAGAGCCAGACCTCCACCTCCTGTCAGAAGTCCTCCAGAACTGGTCAGTGCTCTGTGTGAGTAGTCTTCTCGGCTTGGTTTCAATGCATGGGCTGAACCACTTCTTTAAACGTGTGGACTGCTCTGTCTTCATTCTCAATACGGGATGCTTATGTCTTTTCTAGCCTTGAGTTATACAATAATAGTTAAATTAATTGTGTAACTCGGTTTCGGATGAGTCAAATAAGTTATTGTTGGGCAAATGCTAATATAAACCTGCTGCTGTAGCTGAAAGGCGTGGCGGAGAGGCTGGTAACCGGAGGCTTGTGGTGCCAGGAAGGACCGGAGACTGAGGCTGGAGACCAGGGGCCTGCAGCACCGGACCTGAGGGTAACCGTCACCAAGCTCATCTGAAACGCTAAAGTCCTCTGTAGTTTAGGTCTGGTTTTGATCCTCTTATGACTTTAAATCTGTGCCAATCTGTAATTTAAGTTAATTCACATGGGGGTTATATAGGAGTTATATGAGCCATTATTCTTACTAGTGCTGCTACGACCGTAGTGGATTAATTGCTGAACGTGTCGATCTGTAGACGTTGTCTAATTCAAGTGTTTAAATATGTTTAAATTAGTCTTCCATTTTACAAGTGAACCTCAGATGCAGGAGGTGGGGTGTGTTGCGTCTCCAGGTGATTTACTGCTGAGACCAACTGTGTTTGTAACCAGACCAGGAATCCATGGCTGAAGGAACTGATGGAGGAGCCGTGCTGAAGGCCCTGCCTGGTGGAGGAGCTGATGGAGACCCTGCCTGGGGGAGGAGCTGATGGAGGCCCTGCCTGCTGGAGGAGCTGCTGGAGGAGCCGTGCTGAAGGCCCTGCCTAGTGGAGGAGCTGATGGAGGCCCTGCCTGGTGGAGGAGCTGATGGAGGCCCTGCCTGGTGAAGGGGCTGATGGAGGAGGAGCTGGTGGAGGTCCTGCCTGGTGGAGACCCTGCCTGGTGGAGGATGTCTGTCGTGAGGTAGATGGAGCCTGACTCAAGTGATCATCTCACTCACTGCCACTTCTCGTAGAAAACTGCTACCACAAACTACCGGAGTTTGGTATATTAACAGACAACTACATCTGCTTTACCACATGTTGAAGCAGGACTTTCGCTGTTTGTTCCAGACCAGGACTCGTCCGAGGAGAGTTGATGGTTGAGCTGAGACGCTGGAGGACGACTAGGAATCGACCAACAAGGATTCCTCATAAGTTTGCATTTACTTAACATTGTTGACTTAAAGGGCAAAATACAGCGGTTACTTTGACATGCGTTAACAAATACCGCTGTGTTTTCTTACTAGAACGTGTTTCTGGAGCGGAGGCGAGCTGGCAGGGGAGCCGTGAATCTGGAGGATGACCATCACTCTACCAACATGGATTGTAAGTTTGCATTAACCTAACAAAGTGGATATAAAGGGCTTAAAAATAAGACAAACTACATGTTTGTTACCAGACGTTGGGGCCAGACTTGTGCTGTTTGTTCCTGACCAGAACTCTGAGGAGAGCTGATGGAGGAGCCAAGGCTCTGGAGGACGACATCACTCTACCAACAAGGATCCTCGTAAGTTTGCATAAAGTAAACGGAGTGGACTTGTGGTAACGAGGATTAGTTTGGCCAGTACAAGTTAAGGCATACTACTGTGGTTGGTTACCAGACAAAATACAGCTGCTACTTTGTTACTTGTAACCAGACCAGGAATCTGGAGGACTGACGGAGAAGCTGTACATCTGGAAGGCAAATCCTGAGGACAACCAGGACTCTACCATCAAGGATTCCTCGTAAGTTTGCATTATCTGGACATAGTGGACCCTGTCGGGAGTTTAACTCTCAGATCAATGGTGCCGGGTTCAAGTCCTCTGAATACAGTGATGCGTCCTTGAGCAAGGCACCCTAAAGCCTGCCTGCTCCTTAAGGACGGCTCTTTGGTTCAGATAATGTTGCATCTTTTAAATATTGAACCTAATCCATGTCCTTGTTTGGTCCGGGCAGACACCCCTGAGCTGAACCCCACCTGATCCTGTTTGGTCGGGGACAGACACACCTGAGCTGAACCCCACCTGATCCTGTTTGGTCGGGGGCAGACACACCTGAGCTGAACCCCACCTGATCCTGTTTGGTCGGGGACAGACACACCTGAGCTGAACCCCAACTGATCCTGACACCCTGCTGGTCCCGTCTCCTCAGTTCATCTGAGCCTCGTCCTCCAGAAGACCTGCTGAGCTCAGCGGTCTGAGGCTGATGGATCAATGACCTCCAGTGGGAGTGATCTTCTTGACCCCACATGTACCCGTGTGCTTCCACACGCCTTTCCCTCACTACTTCACTAACCTCACTACTTCACTAACCTCACTACTTCCCTAACCTCAATACTTCCCTATCCTTCCTCTTCTTCTTCCTTCTCCGTGGTTCGAACCTGTGTCTTCCTGCCCTCAGAGGGTTCAGCGTTAGGGTTGAGAGTCAGGGTTTAGAGTCAGGGACAGAGCTGGTCAGGGAGGACTCGTTTTAAACAAACCTCTTCACTTGTTTTCTGAATAGAGACTTTTTGAAATGTTTCATTTGGGAAAATGTTTCTTCTGCTTTCCTTTAGAAAAACATGTATAAAACTTCTGTCAAGTGTCTGTTTGTATATTAAAATCCTACATTGATTTCTGCATGTTTGGTGCGGTTCATTTAATTGTCATTTAACTTGGTTAATGTCAAGCTAAACTCCTGCAATACATTGAATTTACATGATGAATGATATTCAGCATTGTTCACATAATCCATTTTGTAAAAATATAAAACATCGAATGTACATACTGCCATAGGCGTCGATTACGGAGGGCCCCCCCACTATTTGAAATACGAATTTTGTCCCCACCACTTTTAAAAATGTGCAAACCAATTGCGACTGAAAAAATCCACACATACTCAACCAAAATCGTCAAGTCTAAAATCATGCGATAGGCGCGCACGAAGACATCATTTATTAGATAGGCCCACCTAATAAACCGTTGGAACACACAAGACCGGAACCCATAGCAACGCCGGTAAATAAACCACGACTCCCGAGAAGCCCAATCACTGAGATGCGGTCCACACGCCCCGTGTGGGAGACACGCAGGATTAGGTGTCGAACATACTGCTTGCTCCGAGGTGGGTGTGCATGTAGGTGCTAATCCCACCAGTTATTGAGTCGGAGGTTCATCCGCCCTTAAATAGCCAAATGCCTCGTCATCTAATTAGTGATGCTCCCCGAGCTACGGCCATCCGGAGGCACACAGAGCTTTTGGCCGCGATATTATAGATACAATTATATATATATAGAGCTCCAAGAGTCGCAAACGGCAACAATCACTTTCTCCTCCATGCTGCAGTTCACCCGGACTGCAATGCACTGAGTTTGACGGTTGAACGCTGATTGGCTGTTACGTTACACATGTCACTCAGTGGCCACGCTGTTGAACGCTGATTGGCTGTCATCACGCGAAATTCGTGTCAAGTTGAAATATTTCAACTCGAGCGAATTTGTCGCGCCACAAATCCTCGTGAACGCGCTCGCCTGTGCACGGCGAAAGTGTGGCGCGACAAATCAAAAAAATTTGCCCGATACGCGTCCATACGTTCACTTTGTATGGGATCTTGTCGCCCCGTTGCATTTGGTGTGAACGCACTGGAGAAGTTTCAAGAAAGACAGCGAAAATTGACATTTTTATTCAGAAAATAGCCGGTCCTTTTGCTTCCTATAAAAAGCATGTTTGTGACACTGGATAACGATATGGATACATCATCTAGCCTGCATGTGGAGGGCCACATAAGGTAAGAAATTGGTTTACGTATACTTTGCTGCTGGTTCTGTTTGCTTGTGATGACCTGGCCAAAGGTTACCCACGGTCCTAAGCAATTGTGATCTGATTCTGGTTGGTGCTCCAGCTAGTATGCATTGTACATATAGATTGCAGCTAATAGCAGCTACACACGGTGCGATTGCTATGCCAATGTGGTTATAGTTTTTTTGTCTTGTCTGATTGAGATATGTGACGACTTGGAGCCTGGTAGGCATATCCTGACATAAATATGTTCTCGCATAACCTGTGTGATTATCCTAAACTGTAGGGGATTTTATTTGCGGGCAATTTGCTTATGATGTTGTAACGATTGGTCCTTCACAAGTGTTTACTGGTGGTCAGGATTTGGCAGATGCAATTCTCCTCTGGGCGCTTGTTTTTTTCTTCTTTTTTTAATGCAGCATAACGTATGCTCCCAGCAGCCCTTGCTCGTCTTCAAAAGGCTGATGCCCAGTACCTCGTTTCATTTCGTACCCCCTTTACAGTCTGGCATTGTTTGTCTGGTAAACTTTGTTGATCTCAAGATAAGTGTTAAATTGCCAACACTGTTCTTTGTCCTGTGTGTATTAGTATTACATATCCCGAGCCAATACCCTGGTGTTTCCAACGCCGTTTTGCAAAACAAGCCAAAACACAAACTGTGGTTTTCAACTTTTATTGTTCGAATAGGATTTTCAACACCTGACAATACACTGTAGAGCATAATGTAATGCAGCGTTGAATGGATGAATAGCTTACATAAGGGCACCCAGCACTTTTCAAACCACACTCAAGCTTATGGTTATTGTCCCCACCACTTCTAAAAACAAACTGACGCCCTTGCCCGCATTCCGTTATAAACAATACAGTCTATCAACATATGAATTGTGAATTTTCTAGGTAAACCTATTTTTAATTCAGCCAAATTAACTTTCGCATGGAGGCAACAAAACAAGCGCTTGTTGTCTCTGACTGAAGGTGAACTCGTCGGTTCGTCTGCCCTACCCCGAGTCACATGACTCGGCGGTTTTATGAGGTTAAAGTCTGTGAGACAAGCCTTTTTTAACTGCCAGTGTTAACTCAAAGTTTAATAACAACCATAATAGCACATATTATCTGGGCACACATTGCTCTTAATCACAGAATGCACAAATCACCACGAAATAATAAACATTTCTTGCTTTCCCGCGGGGCTCACTGTTTCCTGTCTCTTAAAGGTTGAACATATTTTAATGCTGCAAGGAAGAGAACACACAGTGAATATGAGGCAGCCTAGACAGTTCATGAATGTGCCCACGTTCAGGTTGAAACGTCAGGGAACTGTGTGTCCGTGGGGGCGGAGCCAGGTGTTAGGGGAGGAGCCAGGTGTTAGGGGCGGAGCCAAATGTAAGGGGATGAGGGGAGAGAATGTCTTGCTCACGAAACAAAACTTAACATTCATAGAAACCAAAACCAACCGACGTGGAAGCAGTTCTCTCTTTCAGGAGTAAAATAAAACGCAGTTTGGAACAAATTGTCTGACAGACATAACAAGGTGAGTAAAGCAGCACAAGATATGGAATTAGAAATATAAAACTGCTCAATACATAAACCTTATCGTCTGTGTCTAGGAATGGCCTCTGCTAACAATTCCTGGTCTGAGGAGGACTTTTCATGTTCCATCTGTCTGGATGTGTTCAGCAGCCCGGTTACCACACCATGTGGACACAACTTCTGCAGAACCTGTATTACAAAGTTCTGGGATGAACAAGTCAAGTACAAATGTCCTGTTTGCAACAAGATTTTCGACACAAAACCTGATCCACCGGTCAATACCCTCTTATCAGAGCTGGCTGCTCAGTTTAGAACAACCGTACGAGTTAAAGAGCAGCCTTGTTTTGAAACAGCAGAAGTTTCCTGTGACGTCTGTACTGGGACCCAGCTGAAGGCCGTGAAGTCCTGCCTAGTGTGTTTCACCTCTTACTGCCAAACCCACCTGGAGCCACATCAGAGAGTCACTCGCCTGCAGAAACATCGGCTGGTCGAGCCTATGGACCGTCTGGAAGACAGGATGTGTAAGAAACACAACCGACTTCTGGAGCTCTTCTGCCAGACTGAACAGGTGTGTGTGTGTCTGTTGTGCACAGAGACAGACCACAAGTCCCATCCTGTTGTACCTCTAAAGGAGGAATATGAAGTGAAGACGGCCCAGCTGGGGAAGATAGAGGCTGAAGTTCCACAAATGATCCAGGATAGGAAACAAAAGATTAAGGAGGTCAAAGACAGAGTAGAACTGAGCAACAAAGTTGCAGACAGAGAGATAGCCATTGGTAGGCAGGTCTTCACTGCTCTGATAGGATGTGTTGAAAAGTGCCGGGATGAATTCAACCAAACGGTTCAAGAGGAACTGAAATCCACAGAGAAACAAGCTGAAGACCTCATCAAAGAGCTGGAGCAGGAAATGGAAGATCTGACCAATAGATGCTCAGAGGTGAAGCAGCTCTCACACACTAAAGACCACCTCCATTTCCTCCGGACCTTCAGATCCCTGAAGGATCCTTCACCCACCAGGGACTGGACCACGGTGGAGGTCCGTCCTCCGTCATTCGTAGGGACCTTGAAGAGATCCCTGGATCAGCTGGAGGAGACACTGAACATGGAGATGAAGAAGCTGCATGATGCTGAACTGAAGAGGGTCCAGCAGTATGAAGTAGATGTGACTCTGGATCCTGATACAGCTCATCCCAGTCTCATCCTGTCTGAGGATGGGAAACAAGTACATGATGGAGGTGTGAGGAAGGTACTCCCAGACAACCCTAAGAGATTTACACAGTCTATATTTGTTCTCACGAGGCAGAGCTTCTCCTTAGGGAGATTTTACTTTGAGGTCCAGGTTAAAGACAAGACTTATTGGTGGTTAGGAGTGGTCGGAGAGTCCATCGACAGAAAAGGTGAGACCACGCGGACCCCTGAGACGGGTTACTGGACTCTTCTCTACAACAAGGATGTGTTGGTATTTAATGATAACCCTCCTGTCCGTCTCCCTCTGAGAGCTGAGCTCCAGAAGGTGGGGGTGTTTGTTGATTATGATGAGGGTGTGGTCTGCTTCTATGATGTGGAAGCCAGGGTTCATATCTACTCTGCTACTGGCTGCACCTTCAGTGAGCCTCTCTATCCATTCCTCTACCCAGGTCCCCGTGATTATGGAGGTAACAACTCTGCCCCCCTGATCATCTCACCTGTCAATCAAACAGACTAGGACCTTTTGTTTAATAATAAAACAAAGAAACAACCAAAACAACTAATGTTGTTTGTGTAATTAGAATCTCTACTATGTGAGATCTGTGAGAACTGCTTTAATGTCGTACTGCTGACATTTAACGAGGAGATGTTCTTTAAGAATAGAATCACAGTTGTTGAATCAACTCATTATAAATGGTTAGATTACAATATATCTTATTCATGTTTCCTCCTGATTTTTTATACGTTTAATGCAATTACATAGTTACAGTCGCAGTCATGTAGAATATTTAGCCTTGATTCATTTGTGTAAGAATGACCTAATAACCCCTTTCTTAAAATGTCTATTGGTTTAACTTCTGAACACTTTTCTGATTTATTGTATTGAAAAGAAAGGCAAAAAAATTTAATGTGTGGGAGTACATTATCTTTTTAATTGATATTTTCACTGGAATAGGTACAGTCCAACAGTGTTTTGTAGCAATACTTTCTCAGTGGGAGAATAAATTAGTTTGTTGATAAAATCCATATTTTGATCATTTTGAGATTGCTGGAATGTTTAAAATCACTGCAAATTTGTAAACTTCTTTAATTTTTGAACCAGTAATTGACTTAATCTCCACCATACATCAACCTTTCATACATTACACACTTAAACAAAGCTCACAGTGGGTACATGTAAAGATTTTCCCAATGTGTGCGAGTACTGTGACTTTGTCTTGTCAGCCCTCCTCCTTTTCCATCCTCTCCTCTCTCCTCTCTCCTCTCTCTTCTCCTCTTCTCTCTCCTCTCTCTCCTCTCTCCCTTCTCCTCCTCTTCTCTCTTATCTCTGCTCTAGTCTGTAGCTCAGATTGTGTTCATTATTGTCGTACATTACATTACTTATGGTCTATACAAGTCTCCAAGTGTGTCGTTAGTCGCCTTTCAGAAATAAAGGCACTCATAGGATCAAAGATACGTGCACAACTGTTAACGATCTGTAATATTTGGCACTATTCTTTAGTCATGCTGTTTATGATGTACTTGTAAGTGACTATTGTTCAGTTATATTTGTTGTTAAAGCATAATGGTAATAAACAACTCAGTCCAACCCACTGAATGTTGTCATGTGTTCAGCCGGTGATTCATTCTGTTCCTTCAGTCTCAATCCTCCAAGCTGAGCAGATGTTCCTCCAGAGCTCTCTGTTGGTTATCCTAGCAGCACACCTGGAAGGTCCTTCAGCCCCCTGGATCCCAGCAGGTCTCTATGGTGTCCTGCCCCCTGACGTGGGCCCAGTCTTCAGTCCCTCCCGCCGCCTCTTCCTCACCTCACTGGTGGCGTGGTGGACCAGCTCAGACCTCTGGAGACATTGCCTCCCCACACGTCAACAAAAACTGAATATTTAGAATTATGATTGATAAACGACGTATATGATCGAATGGTTACGCTGATGACAGCTCATGGAACATATATATAGTTTGAAGTGAGGTGTGTGTGTGTGTGTGTGTGTGTGTGTGTGTGTGTGTGTGTGTGTGTGTGTGTGTGTGTGTGTGTGTGTGTGTGTGTGTGTGTGTGTGTGTGTGTGTGTGTGTGTGGTGAGAGAGTTCAACTCCCAGTTGAAAGGTACTGGGTTTGATCCCCAATGTCTGCAGCCTGTATTATCCGATAGAGCAAGATGCCCCCTAACCCTCCCTGATCCATTACCACATATATCCACACTGTCTAACCCCTCCCTGATCCATTCCCACATACATCCTTAAACACTGTCTAACCCCTCCCTGATCCATTACCACATATATCCTTAAACACTGTCTAACCCCTCCCTGATCCATTACCACATACATCCTTAAACACTGTCTAACCCCTCCCTGATCCATTACCACATATATCCTTAAACACTGTCTAACCCCTCCCTGATCCATTACCACATATATCCTTAAACACTGTCTAACCCCTCCCTGATCCATTACCACATATATCCTTAAACACTGTCTAACCCCTCCCTGATCCATTACCACATACACCTTAAACACTGTCTAACCCCTCCCTGATCCATTACCACATATATCCTTAAACACTGTCTAACCCCTCCCTGCTCCTTGTAATTTGGATACAAATGTCCAACACAGGGAGGGGGTTTACTCATGAGGGCGGGCGGTGCCATATTTACAACTCTTGAAAATCATCAGAGGGACACCTGGGACACGTGGAAGTAGAATAATGCGGAATTTGAATTTGTATTTATCTGTCTCTTCACATTATGACTTCATTATCATTAATATCATGCATTTCGATTTCTCCATACAGTAACTCAGGACTTCAATATAACTAATGAAGAGGTACTGTCGTGTTCCAAACACTATATAGTTCTGAACTGTTTAAGGAGATAACTGGAAGCGCACACGGCAGATTTATGACTCAATGTCGTATACTTTATTATAATCCAGATGACAACCAGCCCGTACCGATCAAGGCCGAGCACCAAGGGGTCCCCCTGGTGGCCATCCTGCATAATATAGGCCTACTTATACAAACCACCGATAGAAGCCCTCCACATAATACACACCAATCACATTGTGAACCTGCAAACTGGTAAAAAACTTCTGGTTAACATTCTGTGTTGGGAACAGCACAGCAATATTTGTATCAGAGGGGGGGGGGGGGGGGGGGGGGGTTATTTCATCAATGAATTTGTGAATAAAGTTCTCCACTTGCAGAGCGCGAAAGAACCCGACCCCACGTTTCGCTGCTCCTCGCAATCCCAACATGTTATGAACAAGACAGTCTATCAATTTATGGATTGTGAATTTTGTAGGTAAACCTCTTTTTAATTCAGCCGAATTAACTTTCGCATGGAGGCAACAAAACAAGTGCTTGTTGTCTCTGACTGAAGGTGAACTCGTCGGTCTGGTTCGTCTGCCCTACCCCGAGTCACATGACTCGGCGGTTAATAGCGCAACCATAATAGCACATGTTATCTGGGCACACATTGAGAGGGTTGTTTTATAAAGACTGTGGTGAAAATATCAGCCACAGTTTAACTGAAGTCAAATGTAATTGTATAGTTCTTAATCACGGTTAGGCACAAATCACTTAGAAATAATCAACATTTATTTTTTTCCCGGGCTCTTTGTTTCCTGTGTTTTAATGGTTGAACATATTATAATGCTGAGAACACACAGCGAATATGAGGTAGCATAGACAGTTCATGAATGTGCCCACGTTCAGGTTGAGACGTCAGGGAACTGTGTCCGTGGGGGCGGGGCCAGGGGTTAGGGGCGGAGCCAGGGGTTAGGGGCGGAGAGGAGAGGATGTCTTGTTCGGGAAACGAAACTTAACATTCATAGAAACCAAAGCAAACCGACGTGGAAGCAGTTCTCTCTTTCAGGAGAAAAATAAAACGCATTTTGGAACAAATTGTCTGACAGACAGAAAACACAACAAGGTGAGTAAAGCAGCACAAGATAAGGAATTGATAGAATTAGAAATATAAAGTTGCTCAATACATAAACCTTATCGTCTGTGTCTAGGATGGCCTCTGCTAACACTTCCTGGTCTGAGGAGGACTTTTCATGTTCCATCTGTCTGGATGTGTTCAGCAGCCCGGTTACCACACCATGTGGACACAACTTCTGCAGAACCTGTATTACAAAGTTCTGGGATGAACAAGTCAAGTACAAATGTCCTGTTTGCAACAAGATTTTCGACACAAAACCTGATCCACAGGTCAATACCCTCTTATCAGAGCTGGCTGCTCAGTTTACAACAACCGTACGAGTTAAAGAGCAGCCTTGTGTTGAACCAGCAGTAGTTCCCTGTGACTTCTGTACTGGGACCCAGCAGAAAGCTGTGAAGTCCTGCCTAGAATGTCTTATCTCTTACTGCCAAACCCACCTGGAGCCACATCAGAGAGTCACAGTCCTGAAGGGACATCGGCTGGTCGAGCCTATGGACCGTCTGGAAGACAGGATGTGTAAGAAACACAACCGACTTCTGGAGGTCTTTTGCCCGACCGAACAGGTGTGTGTGTGTGTGTTGTGCACAGTGACAGACCACAAGTCCCATCCTGTTGTACCTCTGAAGGAGGAATATGAAGTGAAGACGGCCCAGCTGGGGAAGATAGAGGCTGAAGTTCCACAGATGATCCAGGAGAGGAAACAAAAGATTAAGGAGGTCAAAGACAGAGTACAACTGAGCAACAAAGACGCAGACAGAGAGATAGCCATTGGTGGGCAGGTCTTCACTGCTCTGATAGGCCGTGTTGAAAAGTGCCGGGATGAATTTAACCAAACTGCTCAAGAGAAACTGAAATCCACAGAGAAACAAGCTGAAGACCTCATCAAAGAGCTGGAGCAGGAAATAGAAGATCTGACCAATAGATGCTCAGAGGTGAAGCAGCTCTCACACACTAAAGACCACCTCCACTTCCTCCAGACCTTCAGATCCCTGAAGGATCCTCCACCCACCAGGGACTGGACCACGGTGGAGGTCCGTCCTCCGTCATACGTAGGGACCTTGAGGAGATCCCTGGATCAGCTGGAGGAGACACTGAACATGGAGATGAAGAAGCTGCGTGATGATGCTGAACTGAAGAGGGTCCAGCAGTATGAAGTAGATGTGACTCTGGATCCTGATACAGCTCATCCCCATCTCATCCTGTCTGAGGATGGGAAACAAGTACATTGTGGAGGTGTGGGGAAGGTACTCCCAGACAACCCTAAGAGATTTACAATGTATAGATTTGTTCTCACGAGGCAGAGCTTCTGCTCAGGGAGATTTTACTTTGAGGTCCAGGTTAAAGACAAGACTGCATGGTGGTTAGGAGTGGTCAGAGAGTCCATCGTCAGAAAAGGTGGGAGCATGTGGACCCCGGAGACGGGTTGCTGGACTCTTTACTACAACAAGGATAGGTTGGTATTTTATGATAACCCTGCTGTCCATCTCCCTCTGAGAGCTGGGCTCCAGAAGGTGGGGGTGTTTGTTGATTATGATGAGGGTGTGGTCTCCTTCTATGATGTGGAAGCCAGGGTTCATATCTACTCTGCTACTGGCTGCACCTTCAGTGAGCCTCTCTATCCATTCCTCAGCCCAGATCCCCTTTATTATAAAGGTAATAACCTTGCCCCCCTGATCATCTCACCTGTCAATCAAACAGACTAGGACCTTTGGTTGATAATAAAACAAAGAAACAACCAAAACAACTAATGTTGTTTACTGAATTAGAATCTCTACTATGTGAGATCTGAGAGAACTGCTTTAATGTTTGTGACGACCCTGGTGAGTCTTTGACTCCACCCTTGCTTTGACTCCACCCTGGCTGTTTGGTTTGCCTGTTCTCTCTCTCTCTCTTAATAGGTGATGCAGTTCAGGTGTGCCTGTGTTGGCAGCAGGTTAAAAGCCTGCTTTCACAACAGTCATGGTCGCTCCCTCCTCCCGGCGTGTTGGTTTTCGTTGTCCTTTGTTTTGTTACACACAGACTGACTTTTGCATGACACTTTGGGTTACTTTACATGGAACTGATTTAAACCACACTTCTTTATCTTTATTCTAGTTAATTATATACTAAATTATCTTCTTACTATAATAAACTCTTATTATTGTAAAACGGCGTGGTCTCCCCCATCATATGTCACATGCTGGCTCTAGCTTGCAACATGAAATGGGGGAGACCACGCCGTTTTACAATAATAAGAGTTTATTATAGTAAGAAGATAATTTAGTATATAATTAACTAGAATAAAGATAAAGAAGTGTGGTGTAAATCAGTTCCATGTAAAGTAACCCAAAGTGTCATGCAAAAGTCAGTCTGTGTGTAACAAAACAAAGGACAACGAAAACCAACACGCCGGGAGGAGGGAGCGACCATGACTGTTGTGAAAGCAGGCTTTTAACCTGCTGCCAACACAGGCACACCTGAACTGCATCACCTATTAAGAGAGAGAGAGAGAACAGGCAAACCAAACAGCCAGGGTGGAGTCAAAGCAAGGGTGGAGTCAAAGACTCACCAGGGTCGTCACATGTTATACTGCTGACATTTAACAAGGAGATATCCTTTAAGAATATAATCACAGTTGTTGCATTAACTCATTATAAATGGTTAGATTACAATATATCTCATTCATGTTTTCTCCTGATTTTTTTATACGTTTAATGCTATGACATAGTTACAGTTGCAATCATGTTGAAAAATTTTAGATGATTCATTTGTATAATAATGACCTCATAACCCCTTACTTAAAATGTCTATTGGTCTATCTTCTGAACACTTGATTTATTTTATTAAAAAGAAAAGGCAAAAAATGTAATGTGTGGGTCTACATTGTCATTTCAATTGATAATTTCACTGGAATAGGTACAATCTCGTCCAACAGTGTTTTGTATACATAATTTCTCAGTGCGATACAAATATTAAATTAGTTTTTGGACAATATCCTTATTTTGATCAATTTGAGATTGATGGAATGTTTAAAATCAATGAAAAATTGTAAACTTCTTTCATTTTTTAACCAGTAATTGACTTAATCTCCACCATACAACCACCCTTTATGTGTTACACACTTAAACAAAGCTCACAGTGGCTACATGTAAAGATTCTCCCCATGTATGTTGGTAACTTGACAGCTCTCCTCCTCTCCATCCTCTTCTCTCTTCTCCCTCCTCTCTCTTCTCTCCCACCTCTCTCTTCTCTCCCTCCTCTCTCTTCTCTTCCTCCTCTCTCTCTTCTCCTCCTCTCTCTCTCCTCCTCTTCTCTCTTCATCCTCTTCTCTCTCCATCCTCTTCTCTCTCCATCCTCTTCTCCTCCTCCTCTCTCTTATCTCTGCTCTAGTCTGTAGCTCAGATTGTGTTCATTATTGTCGTACATTATATTACTTTTGGTCTAAATAAGTCTTCAAGTGTGTCGTTAGTCGCCTTTCAGAAATAAAGGCACTCATAGGATCAAAGATACGTGCACAACTGTTAACGATGTGTAATATTTGGTACTATTCTTTAGTCATTCTGTCTATGATGTACTTGTAAGTGACTGTTTTTCAGTTATATTTGTTGTTAACTCATAATGGTAATAAACAACTCAGTCCAACCCACTGAATGTTGTCGTGTGTTCAGCCGGTGATTCATTCTGTTCCTTCAGTCTCAATCCTCCAAGCTGAGCAGATGTTCCTCCAGAGCTCTCTGTTGGTTATCCTAGCAGCACACCTGGAAGGTCCTTCAGCCCCCTGGGTCCCAGCAGGTCTCTATGGTGTCCTGCCCCCTGACGTGGGCCCAGTCTTCAGTCCCTCCCGCCGCCTCTTCCTCACCTCACTGGTGGCGTGGTGGACCAGCTCAGACCTCTGGAGACATTGCCTCCCCACACGTCAACAAAAACTGAATATTTAGAATTATGATTAAAAAGTATGTATATGATCGAACTGTAAGGCTGATGACAGCTCATGGAACAAGTGTGTGTGTGTGTGTGTGTGTGTGTGTGTGTGTGTGTGTGTGTGTGTGTGTGTGTGTGTGTGTGTGTGTGTGTGTGTGTGTGTGTGTGTGTGTGTTGGGAGAGTCTAACTCAGTTGAAAGGTACTGTGTTTGATCCCCAATGTCTGCAACCTTCAGCCATCCTGTATTATCCGATAGAGCAAGATGCCCCCTAACCCTCCCTGCTCCATTACCACATATATCCTTAAACACTGTCTAACCCCTCCCTGATCCATTACCACATATATCCTTAAACACTGTCTAACCCCTCCCTGTTCCATTACCACATATATCCTTAAACACTGTCCAACCCCTCCCTGTTCCATTACCACATATATCCTTAAACACTGTCTAACCCCTCCCTGTTCCATTACCACATATATCCTTAAACACTGTCTAACCCCTCCCTGATCCATTACCACATATGTCCTTAAACACTGTCTAACCCCTCCCTGATCCATTACCACATATATCCTTAAACACTGTCTAACCCCTCCCTGATCCATTACCACATATATCCTTAAACACTGTCTAACCCCTCCCTGATCCATTACCACATATATCCTTAAACACTGTCTAACCCCTCCCTGCTCCATTACCACATATATCCTTAAACACTGTCTAACCCCTCCCTGATCCTTGTAATTTGGATACAAATGTCCAACACAGGGAGGGTGTTTACTCATGAGGGCGGGCGGTCGGTCTACAGCTGCAACAAATCATAAAGAAATGCCACATTTAAAACTCTTGAAAATCATCAGAGAGACACCTGGGACATGTTGAAGCAGAATCATGTAGAATTTGAATTTGTATTTATTTGTCTCTTCATATAATGACTTCATTATCATTAATATCATGCATTTCGATTTCTCCATACAGTAACTCAGGACTTCAATATAACTAATGAAGAGGTACTGTCGTGTTTCAAACACTATATAGTTCTAAACTGTTTAAGCTAATAACTGGAAGCGCACACGGCAGACTTATGACTCAATGTCGTATACTTTATTATAATCCAGATAACAAACAGCACGTAGCGACCCAGGCCGAGCACCAAGGGCTCCCCCTGGTGGCCATTCTGCATAATATACTTCTACAAACCACCGATAGAAGCCCTCTCCACCTAATACACACCAATCACATTGTGAACCTGCAAACTGGTAAAAACTACTGGTTAACATTCTGTGTTGGGAACAGCACAGGAATATTTGTATCAGAGGGGGCGGGGGGTTATTTCATCAATGAATTTGTGAAGAAAGTTCTCCACTTGCAGAGCGCGAAAGAAGCCGTCCCCGCGTGTCTCTGCTCCTCGCAATCCCCACCACCAAAATACTGTTATAAACAATACAGTCTATCAACTTATGAATTGTGAAATTTCTAGGTAAACCTTTTTTTTTAACTCAGCCGAATTAACTGCCGCATGGAGGCAACAAAACAAGTGCTTGTCGTCTCTGACTGAAGGTGAACTCTTCGGTCTGGTTCGTCTGCCCTATATTCACATGACTCGGCGGTTAATAGCGCAACCATAATAGCACATGTTATCTGGGCACACATTGAGAGGGTTGTTTTATGAAGAATGTGGTGAAAATATCAGCCACAGTTTATTTCAAGTCAAATATAATTGTATAGTTCTTAATCACATGGCGCAAATCACAAAGAAATAATCAACATTTCTTGGTTCCCCGGGCTCTCTGTTTCCTGTCTTTTAATGGTTGAACACATATTTTAATGCTGCAAAGAAGAGAACACACAGCGAATATGAGGTAGCCTAGACAGTTCATGAATGTGCCCACGTTCAGGTTGAGACGTCAGGGAACTGTGTGGGAACTGGGGCGGAGCCAGGGGTTAGGGGAGGAGCCAGGTGTTAGGGGAGGAGGCAGAGGTTAGGGGCGGAGAGGAGAGCATGTCTTGTTCACGAAACGAAACTTAACATTCATAGAAACCAAAGCAAACCGACGTGGAAGCAGTTCCCTCTTTCAGGAGAAAAATAAAACGCATTTTGGAACAAATTGTCTGACGGACAGAAAACACAACAGGGTGAGTAAAGCCACAAGATAAGGAATTGATGGAATTAGAAATATAAAACTGCTCAATACATAAACCTTATCGTCTGTGTCTAGGAATGGCCTCTGCTAACACTTCCTGGTCTGAGGAGGACTTTTCATGTTCCATCTGTCTGGATGTGTTCAGCAGCCCGGTTACCACACCATGTGGACACAACTTCTGCAGAACCTGTATTACAAAGTTCTGGGATGAACAAGTCAAGTACAAATGTCCTGTTTGCAACAAGATTTTCGACACAAAACCTGACCCACAGGTCAATACCCTCTTATCACAGCTGGCTGCTCAGTTTAGAACAACCGTACGAGTTAAAGAGCAGCCTTGTGTTGAACCAGCAGAAGTTCCCTGTGACTTCTGTACTGGGACCCAGCAGAAGGCTGCGAAGTCCTGCCTAGAGTGTTTTATGTCTTACTGCCAAACCCACCTGGAGCCACATCAGAGAGTCACTCGCCTGCAGAAACATCGGCTGGTCGAGCCTATGGACCGTCTGGAAGACAGGATGTGTAAGAAACACGACCGACTTCTGGAGCTCTTCTGCCAGACTGAACAAGTGTGTGTGTGTCAGTTCTGCACAGAGTCAGACCACAAGTCCCATCCTGTTGTACCTCTGAAGGAGGAATATGAAGTGAAGACGGCCCAGCTGGGGAAGATAGAGGCTGAAGTTCCACAGATGATCCAGGAGAGAAAACAAAAGATTAAGGAGATAAAAGACAGAGTAGAACTGAGCAACAAAGTTGCAGACAGAGAGATAGCCATTGGTGGGCAGGTCTTCACTGCTCTGATAGGCTGTGTTGAAAAGTGCCGCGATGAATTCAACCAAACGGTTCAAGAGGAACTGAAATCCACAGAGAAACAAGCTGAAGACCTCATCAAAGAGCTGGAGCAGGAAATAGAAGATCTGACCAATAGATGCTCAGAGGTGAAGCAGCTCTCACACACTGAAGACCACCTCCACTTCCTCCAGACCTTCAGATCCCTGAAGGATCCTCCACCCACCAGGGACTGGACCACGGTGGAGGTCCGTCCTCTGTCATACGTAGGGACCTTGAGGAGATCCCTGGATCAGCTGGAGGAGACACTGAACATGGAGATGAAGAAGCTGCGTGATGATGCTGTACTGAAGAGGGTCCAGCAGTATGAAGTAGATGTGACTCTGGATCCTGATACAGCTCATCCCAGTCTCATCCTGACTGAGGATGGGAAACAAGTACATGATGGAGGTGTGGGGAAGGTACTCCCAGACAACCCTAAGAGATTTACACAGTATATATGTGTTCTCACGAGGCAGAGCTTCTCCTCAGGGAGATTTTACTTTGAGGTCCAGGTTAAAGACAAGACTGCATGGTGGTTAGGAGTGGCCAGAGAGTCCATCGGCAGAAAAGGTGAGACCACGTGGACCCCTGAGACGGGTTACTGGACTCTTTTCTACTACAAGGATGGGTTGGTGTTTAAAGATAACCCTCCTGTCCATCTCCCTCTGAGAGCTGAGCTCCAGAAGGTGGGGGTGTTTGTTGATTATGATGAGGGTGTGGTCTCCTTCTATGATGTGGAAGCCAGGGTTCATATCTACTCTGCTACTGGCTGCACCTTCAGTGAGCCTCTCTATCCATTCCTCTACCCAGGCCTCCATGATTATAAAGGTAACAACTCTGCCCCCCTGATCATCTCACCTGTCAATCAAACAGACTAGGACCTTTGTTTGATAATAAAACAAAGAAACAACCAAAACAACTAATGTTGTTCACTGAATTAGAATCTCTACTATGTGAGATCTGAGAGAACTGCTTTAATGTCGTACTGCTGACATTTAACAAGGAGATATCCTTTAAGAATATAATCACAGTTGTTGCATTAACTCATTATAAATGGTTAGATTACAATATATCTCATTCATGTTTTCTCCTGATTTTTTTATACGTTTAATGCTATGACATAGTTACAGTTGCAATCATGTTGAAAAATTTTAGATGATTCATTTGTATAATAATGACCTCATAACCCCTTACTTAAAATGTCTATTGGTCTATCTTCTGAACACTTGATTTATTTTATTAAAAAGAAAAGGCAAAAAATGTAATGTGTGGGTCTACATTGTCATTTCAATTGATAATTTCACTGGAATAGGTACAATCTCGTCCAACAGTGTTTTGTATACATAATTTCTCAGTGCGATACAAATATTAAATTCGTTTTTGGACAATATCCTTATTTTGATCAATTTGAGATTGATGGAATGTTTAAAATCAATGAAAAATTGTAAACTTCTTTCATTTTTTAACCAGTAATTGACTTAATCTCCACCACACAACAACCCTTTATGCGTTACACACTTAAACAAAGCTCACAGTGGCTACATGTAAAGATTCTCCCCATGTATGTTGGTAACTTGACTTTGTCTTGTCAGCTCTCCTCCTCCTCCTCTCTCTTCTCTCTCCTCTCTCTCTTCTCTCTCTTCTCTCTCTTCTCCTCCTCTCTCTTCTCCTCCTCTTCTCTCTTATCTCTGCTCTAGTTTGTAGCTCAGATTGTCTTTATTATTGTCGTACATTATATTACTTATGGTCTAAATAAGTCTCCAAGTGTGTCGTTAGTCGCCTTTCAGAAATAAAGGCACTCATAGGATCAAAGATACGTGCACAACTGTTAAGGATCTGTAATATTTGGTACTATTCTTTAGTCATTCTGTTTATGATGTACTTGTAAGTGACTATTGTTCAGTTATATTCGTTGTTAAAGCATAATGGTAATAAACAACTCAGTCCAACCCACTGAATGTTGTCGTGTGTTCAGCCGGTGATTCATTCTGTTCCTTCAGTCTCAATCCTCCAAGCTGAGCAGATGTTTCTCCAGAGCTCTCTGTTGGTTATCCTAGCAGCACACCTGGAAGGTCCTTCAGCCCCCTGGATCCCAGCAGGTCTCTATGGGGTCCTGCCCCCTGACGTGGGCCCAGTCTTCAGTCCCTCCCGCCGCCTCTTCCTCACCTCACTGGTGGCGTGGTGGACCAGCTCAGACCTCTGGAGACATTGCCTCCCCACACGTCAACAAAAACGGAATATTTAGAATTATGATTAATAAAGTACGTCTATGATCGAATGGTTACGCTGATGTCAGCTCATGGAACATATATAGTTTGAAATGAGGTGTGTGTGGGGGTGTGTGTGTGTGTGTGTGTGTGTGTGTGTGTGTGTGTGTGTGTGTGTGTGTGTGTGTGTGTGTGTGTGTGTGTGTGTGTGTGTGTGTGTGTGTGTGTGTGTGTGTGTGTGTGTGTGTGGTGAGAGAGTTCAACTCCCAGCTGAAAGGTACTGTGTTTGATCCCCAATGTCTGCAGCCTGTATTATCCGATAGAGCAAGATGCCCCCTAACCCTCCCTGATCCATTACCACATATATCCTTAAACACTGTCTAACCCCTCCCTGATCCATTACCACATATATTCTAAAACACTGTCTAACCCCTCCCTGTTCCATTACCACATATATCCTTAAACACTGTCTAACCCCTCCCTGATCCATTGCCACATATATCCTTAAACACTGTCTGACCCCTCCCTGCTCCTTGTAATTTGGATACAAATGTCCAACACAGGGAGGGTGTTTACTCATGAGGGCGGGCGGTCGGTCTACAGACGCAACAAATCATAAAAAAGATCCACATTTAAAACTCTTGAAAATCATCAGAGGGACACCTGGGACATTTGGAAGCAGAATAATATGAATTTGAATTTGTATTTATTCGTCTCTTCATATAATGACTTCATTATCATTAATATCGTGCATTTCGATTTCTCCATACAGTAACTCAGGACTTCAATATAACTAATGAAGAGGTACTGTCGTGCTCAAAACACTATTTAGTTCTAAACTGTTTAAGCAGATAACTGGAAGCGCACACGGCAGACTTATGACTCAATGTCGTATACTTTATTATAATCCAGATAACAACCAGCGCGTAGCGACCCAGGCCGAGCACCAAGGGGTCCCCCTGGTGGCCATTCTGCCTAATATACTTCTACAAACCCCCGATAGAAGCCCTCCACCTAATACACACTGATCACATTGTGAACCTGCAAACTGGTAAAAACAACTGGTTAACATTCTTTGTCGGGAACATCACAGGAATATTTGTATCAGAGGGGGCGGGGGGTTATTTCATCAATGAATTTGTGAATAAAGTTCTCCACTTGCAGAGCGCGAAAGAACCCGACCCCACGTTTCGCTGCTCCTCGCAATCCCAACACTACTGTTATAAACAATACAGTCTATCAACTTATGAATTGTGAATTTTGTAGGTAAACCTCTTTTTAATTCAGCCGAATTAACTTTCGCATGGAGGCAACAAAACAAGTGCTTGTTGTCTCTGACTGAAGGTGAACTCGTCGGTCTGGTTCGTCTGCCCTACCCCGAGTCACATAACTCGGCGGTTAATAGCACAACCATGATAGCAAATGTTATCTGGGCGCACCCATTGAGAGGGTTGTTTTATAGAGACTGTGGTGAAAATATCAACCGCAGTTTAATTCAAGTCGAATATAATAAGTTCTTAATCACAGTTAGGCACAAATCAATAAGAAATAATCAACATTTCTTGTTTTCTCGGGCTGTTTCCTGTGTTTTAATGGTTGAACATATTTTAATGCTGCAAAGAAGAGAACACGCAGTGAATATGAGGTAGCCTAGACAGTTCATGAATGTGCCCACGTTCAGGTTGAGACGTCAGGGAACTGTGTCCGTGGGGGCGGAGCCAGGGGTTAGGGGAGGGCCAGGTGTTAGGGGTGGAGCCAAATGTAAGGGGAGGAGAGGAGAGGATGTCTTTTTCGGGAAACGAAAGTTAAAATCCATAAAAACCAAAAGCAACCGACGTGGAAGCAGTTCTCTCTTTCAGGAGAAAAGTAAAACGCATTTTTGGAACAAATTGTCAGACAGACAGGAAACACAACAAGGTGAGTAAAGCAGCACAAGATAAGGAATTGATGGAATTAGAAATATAAAACTGCTCAATTCATGAAACCTTATCGTCTGTGTCTAGGAATGGCCTCTGCTAACACTTCCTGGTCTGAGGAGGACTTCTCATGTTCCATCTGTCTGGATGTGTTCAGCAGCCCCGTTACCACACCATGTGGACACAACTTCTGCATAACCTGTATTACAAAGTTCTGGGATGAACAAGTCAAGTACAAATGTCCTGTTTGCAACAAGATTTTCGACACAAAACCTGATCCACCGGTCAATACCCTCTTATCAGAGCTGGCTGCTCAGTTTAGAACAACCGTGCGAGTTAAAGAGCAGCCTTGTGTTGAACCAGCAGAAGTTCCCTGTGACGTCTGTACTGGGACCCAGCTGAAGGCTGTGAAGTCCTGCCTAGAGTGTTTTATGTCTTTCTGCCAAACCCACCTGGTGCCACATCAGAGAGTCGCAGTCCTGAAGGGACATCGGCTGGTCGAGCCTATGGACCGTCTGGAAGACAGGATGTGTAAGAAACACAACCGACTTCTGGAGCTCTTCTGCCCGACTGAACAGGTGTGTGTGTGTCAGTTCTGCACAGAGTCAGACCACAAGTCCCATCCTGTTGTACCTCTGAAGGAGGAATATGAAGTGAAGACGGCCCAGCTGGGGAAGATAGAGGCTGAAGTTCCACAGATGATCCAGGAGAGAAAACAAAAGATTAAGGAGATCAAAGACAGAGTAGAACTGAGCAACAAAGTTGCAGACAGAGAGATAGCCATTGGTGGGCAGGTCTTCACTGCTCTGATAGGCTGTGTAGAAAAGTGCCGGGATGAATTCAACCAAACGGTTCAAGAGGAACTGAAATCCACAGAGAAACAAGCTGAAGACCTCATCAAAGAGCTAGAGCAGGAAATAGAAGATCTGACCAATAGATGCTCAGAGGTGAAGCAGCTCTCACACACTAAAGACCACCTCCACTTCCTCCAGACCTTCAGATCCCTGAAGGATCCTCCACCCACCAGGGACTGGACCACGGTGGAGGTCCGTCCTCCGTCATACGTAGGGACCTTGAGGAGATCCCTGGATCAGCTGGAGGAGACACTGAACATGGAGATGAAGAAGCTGAGTGATGATGCTGTACTGAAGAGGGTCCAGCAGTATGAAGTAGATGTGACTCTGGATCCTGATACAGCTAATGGCTGGCTCATCCTGTCTGAGGATGGGAAACAAGTACATGATGGAGGTGTGAGGAAGGAACTCCGAGACAACCCTAACAGATTTACAAAGAATATATTTGTTCTCACGAGGCAGAGCTTCTCAGGGAGATTTTACTTTGAGGTCCAGGTTAAAGACAAGACTTATTGGTTGTTAGGAGTGGCCAGAGAGTCCATCGACAGAAAAGGTTGGACCACGTTGACCCCTAAGACGGGTTACTGGACTCTTTTCTACTACAGGGATAGGTTTGCATTTAAAGATAACCCTCCTGTCCGTCTCCCTCTGAGAGCTGGGCTCCAGAAGGTGGGGGTGTTTGTTGATTATGATGAGGGTGTGGTCTCCTTCTATGATGTGGAAGCCAGGGTTCATATCTACTCTGCTACTGGCTGCACCTTCAGTGAGCCTCTCTATCCACTCCTCTACCCAGGTTCCCGTGATTATAAAGGTAACAACTCTGCCCCCCTGATCATCTCACCTGTCAATCAAACAGACTAGGACCTTTGTTTGATAATAAAACAAATAAACAACCAAAACAACTGTTGTTTACTGAATTTGAATCTCTACTATGTGAGGTCTGAGATAACTGCTTTAATGTCATACTGTTGACATTTAACGAGGAGATGTTCTTTAAGAATCTATCCCCAGTTGTTGAATTCAACCCATTATGAATGGTTAAATTACACAATATATTTTTTCTGTTTTTCTTCCAGATCTTTTTAAACATTTAACGCTATAAAGTTGTTAACAGTTGCAGTTATATAGAAACATAAGAGGACTAACATGTTAAGAGGACTAATTTTGTACAAAATAATAACTGTAGTTTTTTAACATTGCCATCTGTTTTAATTTCTGAATAGTGAATGACAAAAAAACACAATGTCGTTACACGTTCATTGAATCTTTTTTAATGTGTAGGCCTACCTACGTTATCTTAAATAGATACATTCCAGTCTAATAGTGTTCAGTAGAATCACTGCTCAGGGTAATACAAAAAATAAATGTGTTTGTTGCCTCAAACCTTTATTTTGATAATTTCGAGATTGATGGAACGTTTTATATCAGTAAAGAATTGTAAACGTTAGTAGTTGATGAACCAGTAAAACTTAATCTCCACCATACAACCCTTCATGTATTAAACACTTAAAGAAGGTCACAGTGACTACATGTAAAGATTCTCCCCATGTGTGTGAGTACCGTGACTTTGTCTTGTCTGCTCTCCTCTCCTCTCTTCTCTTCTCTTCTCTTCCTCCTCTCTCTTCCTCCTCTCTCTTCTCCTCCTCCTTTCTCTTACCTCTGCTATCCTCTCTAGCTCATCTAGGATTGTGTTCATTATCGTCTTTCATTACGCATTAAGTGTGTTCACATGTCAAAAGTCACCCCGTTTAGATGAATCTAAATAGATGTTGTACAACTGAACTCCACCTGGGTGAGTTCGGCTGTAGTGAATCACTATGGTGACGGTGACGCTCCCGCTCGTGCGGAGTCCTCCTCCCATAACCACGCCCACTGACTGCCTGGACGACGCGAGGAGAGGGAGAGAGACCCCGAAGCTGTTGGCACGAGAGCCGTGGACCTCGACCACACCTATGAGCGGCCAGCAGCATGGAAATGTATGAACAACCCCATCACACGTTTGAATATAGTGTGTCAACTTCTCCCTGATGGTCTGAATAAGTCGCTAAGTGTGCCGTTAGTCGCCTTTCAAATAAAGTCGCAAAGAGAGTCAATGATACGTGCACAACTGTTAATGATCTGTAATGTTTGATACTATTATTTTAGTCATTCTGTTTATTGTGTACTACAACCCAGTCAAACCAACTGAATGTTCTCGTGTATTCTAGCCTTTAGTATACTTGCTGTCTTCGGACTAGTTTTGTCAAAATAGTGTTTATGTGAATATGTGAATGGCATCTTCACTGTGTTAAACCATATTTTAAAAGATGCAATTGTTCCTGTCTGGCTATTAGCCCTGTAATTGTCTACAGCTGTGGCTCATAGGTTAATTGAGCCACACCCATTCTGGTGCTCCTTAAGAGGGCCAGAGTTCTAGACTGGAGGGAGGCTTGAGTTGTGCAAGTGAATCGACTGTTGTGCTATTGTTTGTTTTACGTAAGAATATGTTTTTCACCAACAACATTGTGCATCAAGTTTATTTAAATTGATACCGGTGAGACACGTTATCGAAAGAAGATGTGAGTACATTTCTATGCTTTATTTAGACAATATGATATTGAAGCTCATGTAAATACCTTATTGGACTACATATATGTTGTGCTAACACCAGTCCTCAATAGCTTCGGCTACACGAGTGGTGAACAGGTTTAGCCTATCTGGGTTAATCTGTCGTCGTGGTTTTACCACTCCGCCCATTACCAATGTAATCTGAACTTTAACTGTATGGAGATTCTTCATGAACCTCATCCAGAGTGCAACCCCGTTATGAATAAACCACGTTTTGAACCGCACTCCGATTCATGACCTACCCCGAAACAACGATACCATCAAAATTATGTTTCAACAGTGTAGAACCTTATTGATTTCAGATGTTTGTGTTCAGTTCATGCATTTTATTTGCTATTGGTTCATTGTTTGCATGGTTGAGGAAATCTGGAATTTAAACATAGCACACGGCATACCCTGAATTTAGCCTTGGTTCTTTGATGCGCAAATTGTTAAGAAACTACTGGGTGAAGTTGCGCCGACCTATTAGTGACCACTAGAGAGCGGTAGAGTGGTGGTTTCCTCACATTTTTAGTGATCTAGCAATGATGCAAAGGAAGAGTTAATTTCTCATGTATCTAACTTTTACCAAACTAACACCATGTATGATGGCATCAAATCATAGTGATCGTGCTCAGTGGGGATTCATTGTATTATACATAATAGTTCACATTACAATAAACGCGTTTGGCTTCCTCAGACATACTGATTGGCTTAGAGCTGCTGACGTCATCAGTGCCGTTCATGCATTGCCTTGAATCACGGACCCTTATACTCGTTATTTTTTGCGTTGAACGTAGTTTGATAACGCGCTATATGTTGTTGACGCATAGTGGTACTTCTGTAGGCTTCTTGTATTGAATGGAAGTTTTCCCCGTAAAACCGCTGATGAGAGTGACATTTCTGGGAATGGGTTCTCTAGGTCGAACATTTTGTAGGCATCGCTTCTCGGCCTTTTGGCTAAGATCAAGTGTAGTATCTGTTCTTATCAGTTTAATATCTGATACGTCCCCTACCCGGGGACCATATATTAAATTGATTTTTGGAACTGGGAGATGGAAAAGGGGCTTGCTCCGTCCACTCCACGCATCGACCTGGTATTGCAGTACCTCCAGGAACGGTGCACCCCCTCTCACTGTCAATATGAATGAGGGCATTTCGGAACTCGCACCAGGCCGTCAACACGATTGTTAGTGATCGTTTATTTATTTAATCGTTTCTGACTAACGAATTGTTGTGGTTTGGACAGTGTTGCCATGTCTTTTTCATTGAAACTGGTTAAACGTTATCGAAAAAAGTTACGAGGCGATATTTAATTGATTCTATGCGTTATTTAGACAATATGATGTTCAAGCTAACATAACATCAGTGCGTCATTCGACCACATATTTGTAGCGCTAATACCAATCCGGAACCACTTCTAGATGAATAAATCCACAATGCAAGAAGAACGAACACGCAAACGCACGCACGCACACGCGCGCGCACGCGTGTGTGGTGAATTGAATGAAGACTTTCTTCATTCTGAAGTATGACTCTAAATCAGTCAAATCAGACTCATCCCTTTAAAATGAGGGAGGTCGTTAAATATCCAACACAGAGCTGAAATAGACTCTTACTGTTACCAAGGCGACCAGAGGGCGCCGAACCTGCGTTGAGTTTTACTTACTAGCGCACCTGCCGCAGCTCGCGTGCCGAGCGTTTTTCTAAATTGGTAAATTGGTTGCATCTGGTGCGTTTCACTTAAGAGGGAACCAGACACTGTTTGGCAGTGTAGCGTCTCCCAAACGCGGTATGTTGTTGTGTTCCCAGAAACAAGAACGTGTGTGTAATGTCCTGTTGAGCTCTGTTGTGACGTAATTGAGACGTCAAGCGCTTTGAGTACGTGAAAAGCGCTATATAAATTGAATCTATTATTATTATTATTAATTGTCATTTCTTCCTGTTTCACAGGTTAAAGACTTTTTGAAGTAAAGAGGGGCATCTCATCTGGACCTGATGTGAGTAGAAATGTATAGCAAAGCACAGCTGCGTTGACTTGTATGTTGAATATAAACACTGACAGTGTGTGAAGGAAATCAAGGATTCTGGTGGTTTAACTCATTTGAAATTTAAATAATGTTTCTACCTGAAACTAACATTTTAGAGACTAAACATTCAAACTTGTCGAAGTAAGAAGTAAATCACTCTGGAATAATGACAGTCAAATAATTAGCCTCTTATATTAAAAAGCTGGATGATCTAAAACATCATTTAAAAGTTGGATGATTCCAAGAGCCCTGAATTTGTATTGTCATTCATTTATCTGATTTAATGGAGATGAACTGTGGGACAGTTCCCAAGTTTGGGGGCAATAATGAGTACACTGTTCATTTCTTGAAAGGTCTATCATGGATATTTAACTGCAGTTCTGTGAGTATCCCAACTTAACCATGAAGATGAACTGCGAACTGTAAGTCAATAGTTTCTCATTACTCTTGGGCACATTGCTGTATTTTGGCTTCCTGGTGAGTTAACCTGTTAGCTGAAGGTTGATCTGAGTAGTAAGGATGTTTTATTGGTTCATGGGCTACTTAGGCGTTTGGTTTTTGTTGGTTTTAATGGTTTGTTAAAACGGTTAAAGGTTCCAAGTTATTGTTGTAAGCTGGAGTAATAGGTTGGGTTCTGATGTCTTCAGTCTTCTTTCCAGCTACTCTCCTGAGCCCTGCATCATCTTCACATGAGTGTTTCTTTACTGATGAGGGTGTGGTCTGAGTGAGCAGAGGTACATACTGGGATACAGAGCTGTCTGAAGTCTACAGGTCTGTAGATACGCCCCCTCTGGGGAAACTGAGTGTTTGAGAAACCATAATGACGTTGGTTACATGGACTAGAATGTTCTTTAAGATGGAGACAGGGATTCAGAAGGAGAAACACCAGGGGGAGATGAGGGGGCTCCTCATCTCAACGGCCAAAACACAACTTCAGTCTGACACAGAGAACCATGGAACACATTCAACAGTCCCCTCCATGCATCGTGACTCCTCAGGAACAGTTTCATTTCCACGAAGGTCCTATTTGGGGCCATCCCCATATGGATCCTGCTCCTCAAGAGCCACCCCCCTCCACTGGGTGGTCTTCTGAACAGATGACCTACTTCCTGTCCTCAGGCTGACTAAAGCTGCACCGTTTGCATCTGTGAAGGCCCCTCATTCAGGAAACCACTGGACTACAAACACATGACTTCAGAGACGTTGAATCAACCTGGGACACATTTTGGAGACGCCAAGCATGATCCATCACCAATGTGGGACGCCACTGAAGAATGTTGTACAGAATTTATGTCTCTGGAGACAATGATGGTTCTGTTCTGGGTGTCCTGTCAGGAGTACCGGGGTTGGATGATGGAATGTTATTTGGCAGGAGGTTTTTACCCTGCATGAGTGTTGGGCCTTTTATGGCTCAGTGGTGTGTGTGTGTGTGTGGGTTTGACATGAGATGGATGACTTTTAAGCATCGCTAGGGTTCTATGTGTGTGTCCCCCCCCCCCCCCCCCCCCCCCTAACTCACACCTTGCAGGGGGTTCTACGTGTGTTTGGTTCCATCTGGCAGGGGGTTCTACATGTGTTTGGTTCCATCTGGCAGGGGGTTCTACGTGTGTTTGGTTCCATCTGGCATGGGGTTCTACGTGTGTTTGGTTCTATCTGGCATGGGGTTCTACGTGTGTTTGGTTCCATCTGGCATGGGGTTCTACTTGTGTTTGGTTCCATCTGTGAGGGGGTTGTATATCTTGTATTTCCACAACGAGACGGTGGGGGTTATCTGAGCCATGGTTGAGAAGGAATTGGGGGGGAAAGGAAATTTGGCTTTGACTCGCTGAAGTACATGAACTGCTACATGCCGCCGGTTGCCGCGAGGCACCATCGCCCGGCAGCGGGCAGCCGGCAGCGAGCGGTTCCACGTGCGTGTCCTGGGTTCTACGTGTGTTTGGTTCCATCTGGCAGGGGGTTCTACATGTGTTTGGTTCCATCTGGCAGGGGGTTCAACGTGTGTGTCCCGGGTTCTACGTGTGTGTGTCCTGCTTGCTTTGACTGTGATAATGTTCATACGGGGGTCTGTGTGGTTGGCTTGGGCTATTGGAAAGGTCAACTAAATCATACCTGATGGACGGCCACATGTTTACCTGAGGCCTCCGGTAGACATGAAGAGCCCGGAGCAACACTCCGAGCGATATCCAACACACTGGGAAGGAAGGAAGGAGAGTATCCAAATCAAGTGTCAAAGGATGCAAGCGGCGTGTTCAGATCAGTCACTTCAAACTAGGACTACACCAATGAGCATCAATGGAGGATGGACACCTAAAGGATCAATGGAGGATGGACACCTAAAGGATCAATGGAGGATGGACACCTAAAGGTTCAATGGAGGATGGACACCAAAAGGCTTTCCACAAGGAGAGTCTGCAGTTGGAAAGGGACCTCAATGGATTTTCAAGATGTCCTTCACACCTGTAGTGAGGCGGATCTTCCTACCTGGCTGGATTGATGGAGAGCCCTGTGGATCTTGTCTTGCTCTCAGTTGCACGTCTTCTCAGGCTGAACAGTATTTGTTTCATACAGGACTAGCTGAACGATTGGTTCCCTTAAATCAGAACCAATCTGGGAACTCCAACTAGTGCGCTCTTCAAACTGAAGTTGTGGTCTTCAGTTGAGGAGGTAAGGAAACCTTCACTGGGGCTTCAAGGTGTAAAGTGGAGAATGTTTCAAAGTGTTACATGGTACTCTGATGAAGACTGTTGTTGTGTTCCACTGGCTGAGGGGAAGAACCCTCACATCTTCCTCTTGGCCTTTCTCCTCTGAGAATCCTGGCTCCATCTTGAAGGATAGTCCAGCTCATGTAACTGATGTCACGACAGATTCTCAAACACTTGGTTTCTCCTGAGGTGCGTGTCTATAGAACTGAAGACTTCAGACGGCACTGTATCCCAGCATGCATCTCTGCTCACTCAGACCACACCCTCATAAGTAGGATGCAACACTCTAGCGATGGAGATGTAGAGTTTTATAAGTAATGAGGGAGCAGACAAAGGTGGTTAGAACACCATGGCATGTCAAGTCTAACTCTTTAAACCATGAAGATGGTTGGATAGTTCAGGAATTGGGCTTCATTTTATTATGGGCAGTCCTTTAACTCAGATGCCCACTTCTCACTGGAGCTGTACATGTGTTGGCTGGCTGGCATGATTTGCTGTTGGTGATGAGGCAGTCAGGGTGAAGTTGCAGGGCTATGGTAAGCTCTCGGTGAGCTCAACGTTTAGATATGCTCTGTATGGCTTGTACCCTGAATAATCTAGATAATTGTTCTGTTTATTGTAAAATGTAGACACGGTTTTGTATTGAATGATTCCATTGTTTTTAGGCAAGGATTTGAGGTTTAAAGTCGTTGTGGGACGTGCATTGTCGGTTCTTCATACGATTTTGAGTGGTATAACTTGTACACACTGGGTGCATAATAATGTAAAGGTACACTGAATAGTAGTTATGACCAACAGCATCAAACGGATCGCATCAAGGTAAGTCTGTTGGCTGTGTTTTAATGAAGACCATCGCTGGACTTCAGGATCATCCTCCGTTCAGCTCAAGGTGAGGCGCTGGTTCTGTTTTTTCTTTGGTTGGTTCCGGCTGGAATGTTCGGATTCCAGTCGGACTGTTTGTGCTTCCCGCCGTGGAAGGTTCTGAGTGTGGTCACTTGATTTAGTCTCGATGGTTAGCAATCGTTGTAGTTTTGACAACCATAAGAACCCACCCGGCAGTTAGTTGGACGCGAGTCCCCTGAGGGAATCTGGCGGAACGTTCTGGATTGTATTTGCGTAACATAGAGCCGTTGCCAACGGAAACTATTTTCGGTTTCCATTGGGAATTGTTCCCCCTTATCTTAAACAACTTAAATTTGATATTAAATACATACTGACACGTACATCTTACAATATGTTGATAATATCCGATGGTTGCGCCGTACTTTTAACCACGTTGACGGGACTCTCGCTGCGTACAAAAGAGCGTTCTACTTGCGGGCCCATTTCTGACCATCAGTGAAGGCTGAAAATAATTTCAAGAAGGAAGACAATTTGGCATTTCTTCAAGGGAACCCAGCACCTGAATATGGCTGAGTATATTTGATTTCATATCGATAATGCTTAGGGTTCTTTGGTACTTCAGCTTTTGTACGTTCTAAATATCTGGTGGCATTAATTGCCACAGAAGTTAAACCCTATCAAATGGAAAGACGTTAAACGACGACTTTGGTGCTGAGTTACCAACTGGATAATATTAAAGCTAAAATAATGCCGTCTTTCCTACATGTTACAGTAGAAGAAACTCGAGAACTGTACAAGGTTAAAAAGGTAACATGTAGTTTGTCCCAAGGTGTCTGCCTCCTCACCCAGAGCCAGACCTCCACCTCCTCACCCAGAGCCAGACCTCCACCTCCTCACCCAGAGCCAGACCTCCACCTCCTCACCCAGAGCCAGACCTCCACCTCCTCACCCAGAGCCAGACCTCCACCTCCTCAACCAGCGCCAGACCTCCACCTCCTGTCAGAAGTCCTCCAGAACTGGTCAGTGCTCTGTGTGAGTAGTCTTCTCGGCTTAGTTTCAATGCATGGGCTGAACCACTTCTTTAAACGTGTGGACTGCTCTGTCTTCATTCTCAATACGGGATGCTTGTCTTTTCTAGCCTTGAGTTATACAATAATAGTTAAATTAATTGTAACTCGGTTTCGGATGAGTCAAATAAGTTATTGTTGGGCAAATGCTAACATAAACCTGCTGCTGTAGCTGAAAGGCGAGGCGGAGAGGCTGGTAACCGGAGGCTTGTGGTGCCAGGATGGACAGGAGACTGAGGCTGGAGACCAGGGGACCGCAGCACCGGACCAGGGGGTAACCGTCACCAAGCTCATCTGAAACACTAAATTCCTCCGTAGTTTAGGTCTGGTTTTGATCCTCTTATGACTTTAAATCTGTGCCAATCTGTGATTTGAGTTAATTCACATGGGGGTTATATAGGAGTTATATGAGCCATTATTCTTACTAGTGCTGCTACGACCGTAGTGGATGAATTGCTGAACGAGTCGATCTGTAGACGTTGTCTAATTCAAGTGTTTAAATATGTTTAAATTAGTCTTCCATTTTACAAGTGAACCTCAGATGCAGGAGGTGTGTTGCGTCCCCAGGTGATTTACTGCTGAGACCAACTGTGTTTGTAACCAGACCGGGAATCCATGGCTGAAGGAGCCGATGGAGGAGCCGTGCTGAAGGCCCTGCCTGGTGGAGGAGCTGATGGAGACCCTGCCTGGGGGAGGAGCTGATGGAGGCCCTGCCTGGTGGAGGAGCTGATGGAGGCCCTTCCTGATGGAGGCCCTGCCTGGTGGAGGAGCTGATGGAGGCCCTGCCTGGTGAAGGGGCTGGTGGAGGTCCTGCCTGGTGGAGGTCCTGCCTGGTGGAGGATGTCTGTCGTGAGGTAGATGGAGCCTGACTCTGAAGTGATCATCTCACTCACTGCCACTTCTCGTAGAAAACTGCTACCACAAACTACTGGAGTTTGGTATATTAACAGACAACTACATCTGCTTTGCCACATGTTGAAGCAGGACTTTCGCTGTTTGTTCCAGACCAGGACTCGTCCGAGGGGAGTTGATGGTTGAGCTGAGACGCTGGAGGACGACTAGGAATCGACCAACAAGGATTCCTCATGAGTTTGCATTTACTTAACATTGTTGACTTAAAGGGCAAAATACAGTTACTTTGACATGCGTTAACAAACTACCGCTGTGTTTTCTTACTAGAACGTGTTTCTGGAGCGGAGGCGAGCTGGCAGGGGAGCCGTGAATCTGGAGGATGACCATCACTCTACCAACATGGATTGTAAGTTTGCATTAACCTAACAAAGTGGATATAAAGGGCTTAAAAATAAGACAAACTTCATGTTTGTTACCAGACGTTGGGGCCAGACTTGTGCTGTTTGTTCCAGACCAGGCCTCTGAGGAGAGCTGATGGAGGAGCCAAGACTCTGGAGGACGACATCACTCTACCAACAAGGATCCGTAAGTTTGCATAAAGTAAACGGAGTGGACTTGCGGTAACAAGGATTAGTTTGTCCAGTACAAGTTAAGGCATACTACTGTGGTTGGTTACCAGACAAACTACAGCTGCTACTTTGTTACTTGTAACCAGACCAGGAATCTGGAGGACTGACGGAGAAGCTGTACATCTGGAAGGCAAATCCTGAGGACCACCAGGACTCTACCATCAAGGATTCCTCGTAAGTTTGCATTATCTGGACATAGTGGACCGGGTCGGGAGTTCAACTCTCAGACCAATGGTGCCGGGTTCAAGTCCTCTGAATACAGTGATGCATCCTTGAGCAAGGAGCCCCGAAGCCTGCCTGCTCCTTAATGACGTCTCTTTGGTTCAGATAATGTTGCATCTTTTAAATATTGAACCTAATCCTTGTTTGGTCCGGGCAGACACACCTGAGCTGAACCCCACCTGATCTTGTTTGGTCGGGGGCAGACACACCTGAGCTGAACCTCCCCTGATCCTGTTTGGTCGGGGACAGACACACCTGAGCTGAACCCCACCTGATCCTGACACCCTGCTGGTCCCGTCTCCTCAGTTCTTCTGAGCCTCGTCCTCCAGAAGACCTGCTGAGCTCAGCGGTCTGAGGCTGATGGATCAATGACCTCCAGTGGGAGTGATCTTCTTGACCCCACATGTACTTGTGTGCTTCCACACGCCTTTCCCTCACTACTTCCCTAACCTCACTACTTCCCCAACCTCACTACTTCCTTAACCTCACTACTTCACTAACCTCACTACTTCCCTATCCTTCCTCTTCTTCTTCCTTCTCCGTGGTTCGAACCTGTGTCTTCCTGCCCTCAGAGGGTTCAGCGTTAGGGTTGAGAGTCAGGGTTTAGAGTCAGGGACAGAGCTGGTCAGGGAGGACTGGTTTTAAACAAACCTCTTCACTTGTTTTCTGAATAGCGACTTTTTGAAATGTTTCATTTGGGAAAATGTTTTCTTCTGCTTTCCTTTAGAAAAACATGCATAAAACTTCTGTCAAGTGTTTTTGTTCATATATTAAAATCCTACATTGATTTCTGCATGTTTGGTGCGGTTCATTTAATTGTCATTTAACTTGGTTAATGTCAAGCTAAACTCCTGCAATACATTGAATTTACATGATGATTGTTATTCAGCATTGTTCACATAATCCATTTTGTAAAAATATAAAACATCTAATGTACATACGGCCATAGGCGTCGATTACGGGGGGGGACATGTCCCCCCCACTAGTTGAAATACGAATTTTGTCCCCACCACTTCTAAAAATGTGCAAACCAATTGCGACTGAACTGATTGCGAAAATCCCCACATACTCAACCGAAATCGTCAAGTCTAAAATCATGCGAACACACAAGACCGGAACCCATAGCAACGCCGGTAAACAAACCCAGACTCCCGAGAAGCCCAATCCCTGCTCCCCGCGCTACGGCCATCTGGAGGCGCACAGAGCTTTTGGCCGTGATATTATATATACAATTATAATATATATATAGAGCTCCGAGAGTCGCAAATGGCAACAATCTGAGTTTGACGGTTGAACGCTGATTGGCTGTTACGTTACACATGTCACTCAGTGGCCACGCTGTTGAACGCTGATTGGCTGTCATCACGCGTAATTCGTGTCAAAGTTGAAATATTTCAACTCGAGTGAATTTGTCGCGCCACACATCCTCGTGAACGCACTCGCCTGTGCACGGCGAAAGTGTGGCGCGACAAATCAAAAAGATTTGCCCGATACGCGTCTATGCGTTCACTTTGTATGGGATCTTGTTGCCCCGTTGTGTTTGGTGTGAACGCACTGGAGAAGTTTCAAGACAGACAGACAAAATTTACATTTTTATTCAGAAAATAGCCGGTCCTTTTGCTTCCTATAAAAAGCATGTTTGTGACACTGGATAACGATATGGATACATCATCTAGCCTGCATGTGGAGGGACACATAAGGTAAGAAATTGGTTTACGTAAACTTTGCTGCTGGTTCTGTTTGCTTGTGATGACCTGGCCAAAGGTTACCCACGCTCCTAAGCGATTGTGATCTGATTCTGGTTGGTGCTCCAGCTAGTATGCATTGTTTATATAGATTGCAGCTAGTAGCAGCTACACACGGTGCGATTGCTATGCCAATGTGGTTATAGTTGTTTTGTCTTGTCTGATTGAGATATGTGTTGACTTGGAGCCTGGTAGGCCTATCCTGACATAAATATGTTCTCGCATAACCTGTGTGATTATCCTAAACTGTAGGGAATTTTATTTGCGGGCAATTTGCTTATGATGTTGTAACGATTGGTCCTTCGCAAGTATTTACTGCTGGTCAGGATTTGGCAGATGCAATTCTCCTCTGGGCGCTTGTTTTTTTTCTTCTTTTTTTAATGCAGCATAACATATGCTACCAGCAGCCCTTGCTCGTCTTCAAAAGGCTGATGCTCAGTACCTCGTTTCATTTCGTACCCCCCTTACAGTCTGGCATTGTTTGTCTGGTAATCTTTGTTGATGTGAAGATAAGTGTTAAATTGCCAACACTGTTCTTTGTCCTGTGTGTATTAGTATTACATATCCCGAGCCAATACCCTGGTGTTTCCAACGCCGTTTTGCAAAACAAGCCAAAACACAAACTGTGGTTTGCAACTTTTATTGTTCGAATAGGATTTTCAACACCTGACAATACACTGTAGAGCATAATGTAATGCAGCGTTGAATGGATGAAAAGCTTACATAAGGGTACCCAGCACTTTTCAAACCACACTCAAGCTTATGGTTATTGTCCCCACCACTTCTAAAAACAAACTGACGCCCTTGCCCGCAATACCGTTATAAACAATAGTCTATCAACATATGAATTGTGAATTTTCTAGGTAAACCTATTTTTAATTCAGCCGAATAACTTTCGCATGGAGGCAACAAAACAAGTGCTTGTTGTCTCTGACTGAAGGTGAACTCGTCGGTTCGTCTGTCCTACCCCGAGTCACATGACTCGGCGGTTTTATGAGGTTAAAGTCTGTGAGACGAGCCTTTTTTAACTGCCAGTGTTAACTCAAAGTTAAATAACAACCATAATATCACATTTTATCTGGGCACACATTGCTCTTAATCACAGAATGCACAAATCACCACCAAATAATGAACATTTCTTGTTTTCCCGGGCTCTCTGTTTCCTGTGTTTTAATGGTTGAACATATTTTAATGCTGCAAGGAAGAGAAACCAGAGCGAATATGAGGTAGCCTAGACAGTTCATGAATGTGCCCACGTTCAGGTTGAAACGTCAGGGAACTGCGTGTATGTGGGGGCGGAGCCAGGTGTTAGGGGAGGAGCCAGGTGTTAGGGGCGGAGCCAAATGTAAGTGGAGGAGAGGAGAGAATGTCTTGCTCACGAAACAAAACTTAACATTCATAGAAACCAAAACCAACCGACGTGGAAGCAGTTCACTCTTTCAGGAGTAAAATAAAACGCAGTTTGGAACAAATTGTCTGACAGACAGAAAACATAACAAGGTGAGTAAAGCAGCACAAGATATGGAATTAGAAATATAAATTGCTCAATACATAAACCTTATCGTCTGTCTAGGAATGGCCTCTGCTAACACTTCCTGGTCTGAGGAGGACTTTTCATGTTCCATCTGTCTGGACGTGTTCAGCAGCCCGGTTACCACACCATGTGGACACAACTTCTGCAGAACCTGTATTACAAAGTTCTGGGATGAACCAGTCAAGTACAAATGTCCTGTTTGCAACAAGATTTTCGACACAAAACCTGATCCACGGGTCAATACCCTCTTATCAGAGCTGGCTGCTCAGTTTAGAACAACCGTACGAGTTAAAGAGCAGCCTTGTGTTGAACCAGCAGAAGTTCCCTGTGACGTCTGTACTGGGACCCAGCAGAAGGCTGTGAAGTCCTGCCTAGTGTGTTTCACCTCTTACTGCCAAACCCACCTGGAGCCACATCAGAGAGTCACAGTCCTGAAGGGACATCGGCTGGTTGAGCCTTTGGACCGTCTGGAAGACAGGATGTGTAAGAAACACAACCGACTTCTGGAGCTCTTCTGCCAGACTGAACAGGTGTGTGTGTGTCAGTTCTGCACAGAGACAGACCACAAGTCCCATCCTGTTGTACCTCTGAAGGAGGAATATGAAGTGAAGACGGCCCAGCTGGGGAAGATAGAGGCTGAAGTTCCACAGATGATCCAGGAGAGAAAAGAAAAGATTATGGAGGTCAAAGACAGAGTAGAACTGAGCAACAAAGTTGCAGACAGAGAGATAGCCATTGGTGGGCAGGTCTTCACTGCTCTGATAGGCTGTGTTGAAAAGTGCCGCGATGAATTCAACCAGACGGTTCAAGAGGAACTGAAATCCACAGAGAAACAAGCTGAAGACCTCATCAAAGAGCTGGAGCAGGAAATAGAAGATCTGACCAATAGATGCTCAGAGGTGAAGCAGCTCTCACACACTAAAGACCACCTCCACTTCCTCCAGACCTTCAGATCCCTGAAGGATCCTCCACCCACCAGGGACTGGACCACGGTGGAGGTCCGTCCTCCGTCATACGTAGGGACCCTGAGGAGATCCCTGGATCAGCTGGAGGAGACACTGAACATGGAGATGAAGAAGCTGCGTGATGATGCTGAACTGAAGAGGGTCCAGCAGTATGAAGTAGATGTGACTCTGGATCCTGATACAGCTTTTCCCAGTCTCATCCTGTCTGAGGATGGGAAACAAGTACATCGTGGAGGTGTGAGGAAGGTACTCCCAGACAACCCTAAGAGATTTACAAAGTATACATTTGTTCTCACGAGGCAGAGCTTCTCCTCAGGGAGATTTTACTTTGAGGTACAGGTTAAAGACAAGACTGGATGGTGGTTAGGAGTGGTCAGAGAGTCCATCGATAGAAAAGGTGTGACCACGTGGGCCCCTGAGACGGGTTCCTGGACTCTTCACTACTACAAGGATGGGTTGGTATTTAAAGATAACCCTCCTCTCTGTCTCCCTCTGAGAGCTGAGCTCCAGAAGGTGGGGGTGTTTGTTGATTATGATGAGGGTCTGCTCTCCTTCTATGATGTGGAAGCCAGGGTTCATATCTACTCTGCTACTGGCTGCACCTTCAGTGAGCCTCTCTATCCACTCCTCTGCCCATTTCCCCGTGATTATAAAGGTAACAACTCTGCCCCCCTGATCATCTCACCTGTCAATCAAACAGTTTAGGACCTTTGTTTGATAATAAAACAAAGAAACAACCAAAACAACTAATGTTGTTTAATGAATTAGAATCTCTACTATGAGAGGTCTGAGAGAACTGCTTTAATGTCGTACTGCTGACATTTAACAAGGAGATATTCTTTAAGAATATAATCACAGTTGGTGAATTAACCCATTATAAATGGTTAGATTACAATATATCTCATTCATGTTTTCTCCTGATTATTTATACGTCTAATGCTATAACATAGTTACAGTTGCAATCATTAAGAATATTTTTAGATGATTAATTTGTATAATATTGACCTCATAACCCCTTTCTTAAAATGTCTATTGGTTTATCTTCTGAACACTTGATTTATTGCAAAAAATGTAATGTGTGGGTCTACATTATCATTTCAATTGATCATTTCACTGGAATAGGTACAATCTAGTCCAACAGTGTTTGTAGAAATAATTTATCAGTGCGATACAAATATTAAATTAGTTTTTTGACAGTATCCTTATTTTGATCAATTTGAGATTGATGGAATGTTTAAAATCACTGAAAAATTGTAAACGTCTGTCAATTTTTAACCAGTAATTGACTTAATCTCCACCATACAACCACCCTTCATGTGTTACACACTTACACAAAGCTCACAGTGGCTACATGTAAAGATTCTCCCCATGTAAGTTTGTAACGTGACTTATGTCAGCTCTCCTCTCCTCTCCATCCTCTTCTCTCTCCTCTCTCTTCTCCTCCTCTCTCTTGTCCTCTTCTCTCTTCTCCCTCTTTCTTCTCCTCCTCTTCTCTCTTCTCCTCCTCTCTCTCTTCTCCTCCTCTCCCTTCTCTCCCTCTCTCTTCTCTCTCCTCCCCCTTCTCTGTCCTCTTTCTTCTCCTCCTCTCTCTTCTCCTCCTCTCTCTCTTCTCCTTCTCTCTCCTCTCTCTCCTCTCTCCCTTCTCCTCCTCCTCTCTCTTATCTCTGCTCTAGTCTGTAGCTCAGACTGTGTTCATTATTGTCGTACATTACATTACTTATGGTCTAAATAAGTCTTCAAGTGTGTCGTTAGTCGCCTTTCAGAAATAAAGGCACTCATAGAATCAAAGATACGTGCACAACTGTTAACGATCGGTAATATTTGGTACTATTCTTTAGTCATTCTGTTTATGATGTACTTGTAAGTGACTATTGTTCAGTTATACTTGTTGTTAAAGCATAATGGTAATAAACAACTCAGTCTAACCCACTGAATGTTGTCGTGTGTTCAGCCGGTGATTCATTCTGTTCCTTCAGTCTCAATCCTCCAAGCTGAGCAGATGTTCCTCCAGAGCTCTCTGTTGGTTATCCTAGCAGCACACCTGGAAGGTCCTTCAGCCCCCTGGATCCCAGCAGGTCTCTATGGGGTCCTGCCCCCTGACGTGGGCCCAGTCTTCAGTCCCTCCCTCCGCCTCTTCCTCACCTCACTGGTGGCGTGGTGGACCAGCTCAGACCTCTGGAGACATTGCCTCCCCACACGTCAACAAAAACTGAATATTTTGAATTATGATTAATAAGTATGTATATGATCGACTGGTTACAATGATGACAGCTCATGGAACATATATATAGTTTGAAGTGAGGTGTGTGTGTGTGTGTGTGTGTGTGTGTGTGTGGTGGGAGAGTCTAACTCAGTTGAAAGGTACTGTGTTTGATCCCCAATGTCTGCAGCCTGTATTATTCGATTGAGCAAGATGCCCCCTGACCCCTCCCTGATCCATTACCACATATATCCTTAAACACTGTCTAACCCCTCCCTGATCCATTACCACATATATCCTTAAACACTGTCTAACCCCTCCCTGATCCATTACCACATATATCCTTAAACACTGTCCAACCCCTCCCTGCTCCTTGTAATTTGGATACAAATGTCCAACACAGGGAGGGTGTTTACTCATGAGGGCGGGCGGTCGGTCTACAGACGCAACAAATCATAAAAAAATGCAACATTTAAAATTCTTGAAAATCATCAGAGAGACACCTGGGACATGTGGAAGCAGAATAAGACGGAATTTGAATTTGTATTTATTCGTCTCTTCATATCATGACTTCATTATCATTAATATCATGCATTTCGATTTCTCCATACAGTAACTCAGGACTTCAATATAACTAATGAAAAGGTATTGTCTTTTTTCAAACACTATTTAGTTCTAAACTGTTTAAGCAGATCACTGGAAGCGCACACGCCAGACTTATGACTCAATGTCGTATACTTTATTATAATCCAGATAACAACAAGCGCGTAGCGACCCAGGCCGAGCACCAAGGGGTCCCCCTGGTGGCCATTCTGCCTAATATACTTCTACAAACCACCGATAGAAGCCCTCCACCTGACACGCAACAATCACATTGTGAACCTGTAAACTGGTAAAAACTTCAGTTTAACATTCTGTGTTGGGAACAGCACAGCAATATTTGCATCAGAGGGGGGGGGGGTTATTTCATCAATGAATTTGTGAATAAAGTTCTCCACTTGCAGAGCGCAAAAGAACCCGACCCCACGTTTCGCTGCTCCTCGCAATCCCAACACTACTGTCATAAACAATACAGTGTATCAATTTATGGATTGTGAATTTTGTAGGTAAACCTCTTTTTAATTCAGCCGAATTAACTTTCGCACGGAGGCAACAAAACAAGTGCTGGTTGTCTCTGACTGAAGGTGAACTCGTCGGTCTGGTTCATCTGCCCAACCCCGAGTCACCTGACTCGGCGGTTAATAGCACAACCATAATAGCACATGTTATCTGGGCACACATTGAGAGGGTTGTTCTATAAATAATGTGGTGAAAATATCAGCCACAGTTTAACTAAAGTAAAATGTAATTGTATAGCTCTTAATCACGGTTAGGCACAAATCACTTAGAAATAATCAACATTTCTTGTTTTCCCGGGCTCTTTGTTTCCTGTGTTTTAATGGTTGAACATATTTTAATGCTGCAAAGAAGAGAACACACAGCGAATATGAGGTAGCAGAGACAGTTCGTGAATGTGAACACGTTCAGGTTGAGAAGTCAGGGAACTGCGTCCGTGGGGGCGGGGCCTGGGGTTAGGGGAGGAGCCAAAAGTAAGGGGAGGAGAGGATGTCTTCTTCGGGAAACGAAACTTAACATCCAAACCAAAGCAAACCGACGTGGAAGCAGTTCTCTCTTTCAGGAGAAAAATAAAACGCATTTCGGAACAAATTGTCTGACAGACAGGAAACACAACAAGGTGAGTAAAGCAGCACAAGATAAGGAATTGATGGAATTAGAAATATAAAATTGCTCAATACATAAACCTTATCGTCTGTGTCTAGGAATGGCCTCTGCTAACACTTCCTGGTCTGAGGAGGACTTTTCATGTTCCATCTGTCTGGACGTGTTCAGCAGCCCGGTTACCACACCATGTGGACACAACTTCTGCAGAACCTGTATTACAAAGTTCTGGGATGAACAAGTCAAGTACAAATGTCCTGTTTGCAACAAGTTTTTCGACACAAAACCTGATCCACAGGTCAATACCCTCTTATCACAGCTGGCTGCTCAGTTTAGAACAACCGTACGAGTTAAAGAGCAGCCTTGTGTTGAACCAGCAGAAGTTCCCTGTGACGTCTGTACTGGGACCCAGCAGAAGGCTGTGAAGTCCTGCCTAGTGTGTTTCACCTCTTACTGCCAAACCCACCTGGAGCCACATCAGAGAGTCGCTCGCCTGCAGAAACATCGGCTGGTCGAGCCTATGGACCGTCTGGAAGACAGGATGTGTAAGAAACACGACCGACTTCTGGAGCTCTTCTGCCAGACTGAACAGGTGTGTGTGTGTCTGTTGTGCACAGTGACAGACCACAAGTCCCATCCTGTTGTACCTCTGAAGGAGGAATATGAAGTGAAGACGGCCCAGCTGGGGAAGATAGAGGCTGAAGTTCCGCAGATGATCCAGGAGAGGAAACAAAAGATTAAGGAGATCAAAGACAGAGTAGAACTGAGCAACAAAGTTGCAGACAGAGAGATAGCCATTGGTGGGCAGGTCTTCACTGCTCTGATAGGCTGTGTTGAAAAGTGCCGGGATGAATTCAACCAAACGGTTCAAGAGGAACTGAAATCCACAGAGAAACAAGCTGAAGACCTCATCAAAGAGCTGGAGCAGGAAATAGAAGATCTGACCAATAGATGCTCAGAGGTGAAGCAGCTCTCACACACTAAAGACCACCTCCACTTCCTCCAGACCTTCAGATCCCTGAAGGATCCTCCACCCACCAGGGACTTGACCACGGTGGAGGTCAGTCCTCCGTCATACGTAGGGACCTTGAAGAGATCCCTGGATCAGCTGGATGAGACACTTTACATGGAGATGAAGAAGCTGCGTGATGATGCTGTACTGAAGAGGGTCCAGCAGTATGAAGTAGATGTGACTCTGGATCCTGATACAGCTTATCCCCATCTCATCCTGTCTGAGGATGGGAAACAAGTACATTATGGAGGTGTGATGAAGGTACTCCCAGACAACCCTAAGAGATTTACAAAGTCTATGATTGTTCTCACGAGGCAGAGCTTCTCCTCAGGGAGATTTTACTTTGAGGTACAGGTTAAAGACAAGACAGCATGGTTGTTAGGAGTGGGCAGAGAGTCCATCGACAGAAAAGGTGCGACCACGTGGATCCCTGAGACTGGTTACTGGACTCTTCACTACTACAAGGATGGGTTGGTATTTAAAGATAACCCTCCTGTCTGTCTCCCTCCGAGAGCTGAGCTCCAGAAGGTGGGGGTGTTTGTTGATTATGATGAGGGTGTGGTCTCCTTCTATGATGTGGAAGCCAGGGTTCATATCTACTCTGCTACTGGCTGCACCTTCAGTGAGCCTCTCTATCCATTCCTCAACCCAGGTTCCAGTTGTTATGAAGGTAAGAACTCTGCCCCCCTGATCATCTCACCTGTCAATCAAACAGACTAGGACCTTTGTTTGATAATAAAACAAAGAATCAACCAAAACAACTAATGTTGTTTACTGAATTAGAATCTCTACTATGTGAGATCTGAGAGAACTGCTTTAATGTCGTACTGCTGATATTTAACGAGGAGATGATATTTAACGAGGAGATGATCTTTAAGAATATTATCACAGTTGTTGCATCAACTCATTATAAATGGTTAGATTACAATATATCTCATTCATGTTTTCTCCTGATTTTTTTATACGTTTAATGCTATAACATAGTTACAGTTGCAATCATGTAGAATATTTTTAGATTTTTCATTTGTATAATAATGACCTTATAACCCCTTACTTAAAATGTCTATTGGTCTATCTTCTGAACACTTGATTTATTTTATTAAAAAGAAAGGGCAAAAAATGTAATGTGTGGGTCTACAGCATTTCTATTGATCATTTCACTGGAATAGGTACAATCTCGTCCAACAGTGTTTTGTAGAAATAATTTCTCAGTGCGATACAAATATTAAATTAGTTTTTTGACAATATCCATATTTTGATTAATTGGAGATTGATGGAATGTTTAAAATCACTGAAATTTGTAAACGTCTTTAATTTTTTAACCAGTAATTTACTTAATCTCCACCATACAACAACCCTTCATGTGTTACAAACTTAAACAAAGCTCACAGTGACTACATGTAAAGATTCTTCCAATGTGTGTGAGTACCGTGACTTTGTCTTGTCAGCTCTCCTCCTCTCCATCCTCTTCTCCTCCTCTCTCTCTTCTCCTCCTCTTCTCTCTTATCTCTGCTCTAGTCTGTAACTCGGATTGTGTTCATTATTGTCGTACATTACATTACTTATGGTCTAAATAAGTCTCCAAGTGTGTCTTTAGTCGCCTTTTAGAAATAAAGGCGCTCATAGGATCAAAGGTACGTGCACAACTGTTAAGGATCTGTAATATTTGGTACTATTCTTTAGTCATTCTGTTTATGATGTACTTGTAAGTGACTGTTTTTCAGTTATATTTGTTGTTAAAGCATAATGGTAATAAACAACTCAGTCCAACCCACTGAATGTTGTCGTGTGTTCAGCCGGTGATTCATTCTGTTCCTTCAGTCTCAATCCTCCAAGCTGAGCAGATGTTCCTCCAGAGCTCTCTGTTGGTTATCCTAGCAGCACACCTGGAAGGTCCTTCAGCCCCCTGGATCCCAGCAGGTCTCTATGGTGTCCTGCCCCCTGACGTGGGCCCAGTCTTCAGTCCCTCCCGCCGCCTCTTCCTCACCTCACTGGTGGCGTGGTGGACCAGCTCAGACCTCTGGAGACATTGCCTCCCCACAGGTCAACAAAAACTGAATATTTTGAATTATGATTAATAAACTACGTATATGATCGATTGGTTACGCTGATGACAGCTCATGGAACATATATATAGTTTGAAGTGTGTGTGTGTGTGTGTGTGTGTGTGTGTGTGTGTGTGTGTGTGTGTGTGTGTGTGTGTGTGTGTGTGTGTGTGTGTGTGTGTGTGTGTGGTGAGAGAGTTCAACTCCCAGTTGAAAGGTACTGGGTTCGATCCCCAATGTCTGCAGCCTGTATTATCCGATAGAGCAAGATGCCCCCTAACCCTTCCTGATCCATTACCACATATATCCTTAAACACTGTCTAACCCCTCCCTGATCCATTACCACATATATCCTCAAACACTGTCTAACCCCTCCCTGTTCCATAACCACATATATCCTTAAACACTGTCTAACCCCTCCCTGATCCATTACCACATATATCCTTAAACACTGTCTAACCCCTCCCTGATCCATTACCACATATATCCTTAAACACTGTCTAACCCCTCCCTGATCCATTACCACATATATCCTTAAACACTGTCTAACCCCTCCCTGATCCATTACCACATATATCCTTAAACACTGTCTAACCCCTCCCTGATCCATTACCACATATATCCTTAAACACTGTCTAACCCCTCCCTGATCCATTACCACATATATCCTTAAACACTGTCTAACCCCTCCCTGATCCATTACCACATATATCCTTAAACACTGTCTAACCCCTCCCTGATCCATTACCACATATATCCTTAAACACTGTCTAACCCCTCCCTGATCCATTACCACATATATCCTTAAACACTGTCTAACCCCTCCCTGATCCATTACCACACATATCCTTAAACACTGTCTAACCCCTACCTGTTCCATTACCACATATATCCTCCAACACTGTCTAACCCCTCCCTGATCCATTACCACATATATCCTCCAACACTGTCTAACCCCTCCCTGCTCCTTGTAACTTGGATACAAAAGTCCAACACAGGGAGGGTGTTTACTCATGAGGGCGGGCGGCCGGTCTACAGACGTAACAAATCATAAAAAAATGCAACATTTAAAATTCTTGAAAATCATCAGAGAGACACCTGGGACATGTGGAAGTAGAATAAGACGGAATTTGTATTTATTTGTCTCTTCATATTATGACTTCATTATCATTAATAACATGCATTTCGATTTCTCAATACAGTAACTCAGGACTTCAATATAACTAATGAAGAGGTACTGTCGTGTTTCAAACACTATTTAGTTCTAAACTGTTTAAGCAGATAACTGGAAGCGCACACGGCAGACTTATGACTCAATGTCGTATCCTTTATTATAATCCAGATAACAACCAGCGCGTAGCGATCCAGGCCGAGCACCAAGGGCTCTCCCTGGTGGCCATTCTGCATAATATACTTCTACAAACCACCGATAGAAGCCCTCCACCTAATACACACCAATCACATTGTGAACCTGCGAACTGGTAACAACTACTGGTTAACATTCTGTGTTGAGAACAGCACAGGAATATTTGTATCAGAGGGGGTGGGGGGTTATTTCATCAATGAATTTGTGAATAAAGTTCTCCACTTGCAGAGCCGCCAAAGAACCCGTCCCCGCGTGTCGCTGCTCCTCGCGATCCCCACAATACTGTTATAAACAATACAGTCTATCAACTTATGAATTGTGAATTTTCTATGTAAACCTCTTTTTAATTCAGCAGAATTAACTTTCGCATGGAGGCAACAAAACAAGTGTTTGTTGTCTCTAACTGAAGGTGAACTCGTCGGTCTGGTTCGTCTGCCCTACACCTTTTGAGAGAGAGGTGTTTTATAAAGAATGTGGGGAAAATATCAGCCACAGTTCAATTCAAGTCGAATATAATAAGTTCTTAATCACAGTTAGGCACAAATCACTTAGAAATAATCAACATTTCTTGTTTTCCCAGGCTCTTTGTTTCCTGTCTTTTAATGGTTGAACATATTATAATGCTGCAAAGAAGAGAACACACAGCGAATATGAGGTAGCCTAGACAGTTTATGAATGTGCGCACGTTCAGGTTTAGACATCAGGGAACTGTGTCCGTGGGGGCGGAGCCAGGGGTTAGGGGAGGAGCCAGGGGTTAGGGGCGGATAGGAGAGGATGTCTTGCTCACGAAACGAAACTTAACATTCAAACCAAAACCAACCGACGTGGAAGCATTTCTCTCTTTCAGCAGAAAAATAAAACGCAATTTGGAACAAATTGGCTGACAGACAGAAAACACAACAAGGTGAGTAAAGCAGCACAAGATAAGGAATTTATGGAATTAGAAATATAAAATTGCTCAATGCATAAACCTTATCGTCTGTGTCTAGGAATGGCCTCTGCTAACACTTCCTGGTCTGAGGAGGACTTTTCATGTTCCATCTGTCTGGATGTGTTCAGCAGCCCGGTTACCACACCGTGTGGACACAACTTCTGCAGAACCTGTATTACAAAGTTCTGGGATGAACAAGTCAAGTACAAATGTCCTGTTTGCAACAACATTTTCGATACAAAACCTGATCCACGGGTCAATACCCTCTTATCACAGCTGGCTGCTCAGTTTAGAACAACCGTACGAGTTAAAGAGCAGCCTTGTGTTGAACCAGCAGAAGTTCCCTGTGACTTCTGTACTGGGACCCAGCAGAAGGCTGTGAAGTCCTGCCTAGTGTGTTTCACCTCTTACTGCCAAACCCACCTGGAGCCACATCAAAGAGTCGCAGTCCTGAAGAAACATCGGCTGGTCGAGCCTATGGACCGTCTGGAAGACAGGATGTGTAAGAAACACGACAGACTTCTGGAGCTCTTCTGCCAGACTGAACAGGTGTGTGTGTGTCAGTTCTGCACAGAGACAGACCACAAGTCCCATCCTGTTGTACCTCTGAAGGAGGAATATGAAGTGAAGACGGCCCAGCTGGGGAAGATAGAGGCTTATTTTCCGCAGACGATCCTGGAGAGGAAACAAAAGATTAAGGAGATCAAAGACAGAGTAGAACTGAGCAACAAAGTTGCAGACAGAGAGATAGCCATTGGTGGGCAGGTCTTCACTGCTCTGATAGGCTGTGTTGAAAAGTGCCGGGATGAATTCAACCAAACGGTTCAAGTGGAACTGAAATCCACAGCGAAACAAGCTGAAGACCTCATTAAAGAGCTGGAGCAGGAAATAGAAGATCTGACCAATAGATGCTCAGAGGTGAAGCAGCTCTCACACACTAAAGACCACCTCCACTTCCTCCAGACCTTCAGATCCCTGAAGGATCCTCCACCCACCAGGGACTGGACGACGGTGGAGGTCCGTCCTCCGTCATACGTAGGGACCTTGAGGAGATCCCTGGATCAGCTGGAGGAGACACTGAACATGGAGATGAAGAAGCTGTTTGATGATGCTGTACTGAAGAGGGTCCAGCAGTATGAAGTAGATGTGACGCTGGATCCTGATACAGCTCATCCCCGTCTCATCCTGACTGAGGATGGGAAACAAGTACATGATGGAGGTGTGAGGAAGGTACTCCCAGACAACCCTAAGAGATTTACACAGTCTATATATGTTCTCACGAGGCAGAGCTTCTCCTCAGGGAGATTTTACTTTGAGGTACAGGTTAAAGACAAGACTTATTGGCGGTTAGGAGTGGTCAGAGAGTCCATCGACAGAAAAGGTGGGACCACGTGGACCCCTGAGACGGGTTACTGGACTCTTTTCTACTACAAGGATGTATTGGTATTTAATGATAACCCTTATGTCTGTCTCCCTCTGAGAGCTGAGCTCCAGAAGGTGGGGGTGTTTGTTGATTATGATGAGGGTGTGGTCTCCTTCTATGATGTGGAAGCCAGGGTTCATATCTACTCTGCTACTGGCTGCACCTTCAGTGAGCCTCTCTATCCATTCCTCTGCCCAGGCCGCCATGGTTATAGAGGTAACAACTCTGCCCCCCTGATCATCTCACCTGTCATCTCACCTGTCAATCAAACAGACTAGGACCTTTGTTTGATAATAAAACAAAGAAACAACCAAAACAACTAATGTTGTTTACTGAATTAGAATCTCTACTATGTGAGGTCTGAGAGAACTGCTTTAATGTCGTACTGCTGACATTTAACGAGGAGATGTTCTTTAAGAACATGATCACAGTTGATGAATTCAACCCATTATGAATGGTTAAATTACACAATATATTTTGTCTGTTTTGTTTCCAGATCTTTATACACATTTAACGCTATTAAGTTGTTAACAGTTGCAGTTATATAGAACATAAGAGGACTAACATGTTGAGAGGAATAATTTGTACAAAATAATAATTTTAGTTTTTTAACATTATTATCTGCTTTAACTTCTGAATAGTGAATGACAAAAAAACGCAATGTCCTTACACGTTCATTGTTTGTTTTTTTAATGTGTAGGCCTAAATAAGTTATCTAAAATAGATATATTCCAGTCTAATAGTGTTCAGTAGAAACACTGTCTCAGGGTAATACAAAAAATGAATGTGTTTGTTGCCTCAAACCTTTATTTTGATAATTTCGAGATTGATGGAACGTTTTATATCAGTAAAGAATTGTAAAAGTTGGTAGTTGATGAACCAGTAAAACTTAATCTCCACCATACAACCCTTCATGTATTAAACACTTAAAGAAGGTCAAAGTGACTACATGTAAAGATTCTCCCCATGTGTGTGAGTACCGTGACTTTTTCTTGTCTGCTCTCCTCTCCTCTCTTCTCTTCTCGTCACCATCCTCTCCTCTCCTCTCTTCCTCCTCTCTCTTCTCCTCCTAGCTCCTCTCTCTTACCTCTGCTATCCTCTCTAGCTCATCTAGGATTGTGTTCATTATCGTCTTTCATTACGCATTAAGTGTGTTCACATGTCAAAAGTCACCCCGTTTAGATGAATCTAAAATAGATGTTGTACAACTGAACTCCCACTGGGTGAGTTCGGCTGTAGTGAATCACTATGGTGACGGTGACGCTCCCGCTCGTGCGGAGTCCTCCTCCCATAACCACGCCCACTGACTGCCTGGACGACGCGAGGAGAGGGAGAGAGACCCCGAAGCTGTTGGCACGAGAGCCGTGGACCTCGATACCTATGAGCGGCCAGCAGCATGGGAATGAACAACCCCAGCCATCATACGTTTGAATATGTGTGTCAACTTCTCCCTGATGGTCTGAATAAGTCGCAAAGTGTGTCGTTAGTCGCCTTTTAAATAAAGTCGCAAAAAGAGTAAATGATACGTGCACAACTGTTAATGATCTGTAATGTTTGATACTATTATTTTAGTCATTCTGTTTATTGTTCACTTGTACTTTTATTCGTTGTTCAAGCATAATACTAATAAACAACTCAGTCGAACCAAAATAATGTTCTCGTGTATTCAGCCGACTAACTATCCTGCATTCTAGCCTTTAGTTCTTGCTGTCCTCAGACTAGCTTGGTCAAAATAGTGTTGCTGTGAATATGTGAATGACATCTTCACTATGTTAAACCATATTTTAAAAGATGCACATGTTCCTGTCTGGCTGTTAGCCCTGTAATAGTCTACAGCTGTGGCTCATAGGTTAATTGAGCCACACCCATTCTGGTGCTCCTTAAGAGGGCCAGAATTCTAGACTGGAGGGAGGCTTGAGTTGTGCAAGAAGAAGAATCGACTGTTGTGCTATTGTTTGTTTTAAATATGTTTTTCTACACGGAGTGGTGAACAGGTTTAGCCTATCTGGGTTAATCTGTCGTCGTGGTTTTACCACTCCGCCCATTACCAATGTAATCTGAACTTTTATCTGTATGGAGATTCTTCATGAACCACATCCAGAGTGCAACCCGGTTATGAATAAACCACGTTTTGAACCGTTAACACTCCGATTCATGACCGACCCCGAAACGATAGGCCTACCATCAAAATTATGTTTCAACAGTGTAGAACCTTATTGATTTCAGATGTTTGTGTTCAGTTCATGCATTTTATTTGCTATTGGTTGATTGTTTGCATGGTTGAGGAAATCTGGAATTGAAACATGGCACACGGCATACCCTGAATTTAGCCTTGGTTATTTGATGCGCTAATAGTAAATAAACACCTTAGTGAAGTTCTGCCGACCGATTAGTGACCACTAGAGAGCGGTAGAGTGGCGGTTTCCTCACATTTTTTGTGATCTAGCAATGATGCAAAGAAAGAGTTAATTTCCCATGTATCTTAACTTTTACCAAACTAACACCATGTATGATGGCATCAAATCATGGTGATCGTGTTCATTGGGGATTCACTGTATTATACATAATAGTTCACAATAAACGCGTTTGGATTCCTCAGACATACTGATTGGCTTAGAGCTGCTGACGTCATCAGTGCCGTTCATGCATTGCCTTGAATCACGGACCCTTATACTCGTTTTTTTTTTTTTACGTTGAATGCAGTTTGATAACACGCTATATGTTGTTGACATATAGTGGTACTTCTGTAGGCTTCTTATATTTAAAGGAAGTTTTCCCCGTAAAACCGCTGATGAGAGAGATATTTCTGGGAATGGGTACTGTAGGTCGAACAAATTGTAGGTTTCGCTTCTCGACCTTTTGGCTAAGATCAAGTGTAGTATCTGTTCTTATCAGTTTAATATCTGATACGTCCCCTACCCGGGGACCATATATTAAATTGATTTTTGGAACTGGGAGATGGAAAAGGGGCTTGCTCCGTCCACTCCACGCATCGACCTGGTATTGCAGTACCTCCAGGAACGGTGCACCCCCTCTCACTGTTAATATAAATGAATGTATTTCGGAACACAAAACAAGTCTCCAACACGATTGTAGTGATCGTTTATTTATTATCGCCATTATGAGTAAATAATTGTTTTGGTTCAGACAATGTTGGCATGTCTTTTTCCTTGAAACTGGTTAAAAGTTATTGAAAAAAGTTAAGAGGCGATTTAATTTCATTGATTCTTTGCCTTATTTAGACCATCTGATGTTCAAGCAAACATAACATCAGTACGTCAGTCGACCACAGATTTGTAGCGCTAATACCAGTCTGGAACCGCTTCTCCTACACATAAGAGTTGTCAACACAACCCCAAATACAGTTTTATTGGTTTGAAATCAGTCAGACCCTAAACGCACTGCGGAAAGGACAGGTGCTTGGCAAATTAGAACCCCTAGGCTTGGTTTATTTACTACTTTCATCTTTTTGACTATGAAATCATTCTGAGATCTAAATAGATTTGATAAAAAAAAACGTTTTAATAATATCAAAATATATAAATAATAAAATGATTCACACACACACAGTGGCGGCTGGTGAATTTTATTTTAGGGGGGGCTAAAAGTTTGTAAACCAAACCCCTGTAGGGGGTTCTGGGGGCATCCTTCCCAGTAGATTTTATTGTGATTTTCACATACAAACTAAGCATTCTGGTGCATTCTGACAAAATAATAAAGACAAAATAGAACATTTCCTTACAAAGACGAATGGAGCCGGGGAGCTAAATTGTAACTTAATTTATTTGCCTTGTAGAATTCAGCAAGATTAAAAGTGCAAATACATCAATAATAATTGGGAATTATACACAAGAGTCAAGTATGCATTTAGACAAATACGATAAAATATCAATATAATATGTGCAACCTTTTTATATGCGGTTGTTCAATACACACTGAAGGCATGATGCCTCAATAGGTTTGCAGAGAACTACTACTCTACCTTGCCTTCCCGAGGGGTTCCACCTTCCAGACCTTCCAGAAGGGGCCCGCCCTCTACCTTGCCTTCCAGAGGGGTGCCTCCTTCTAAACCTTCCAGAAGGGGCCCGCCCTCTACCTTGCCTTCCCGAGGGGTGCCTCCTTCTAAACCTTCCAGAAGGGGCCCGCCCTCTACCTTGCCTTCCAGAGGGGTGCCTCCTTCTAAACCTTCCAGAAGGGGCCCGCCCTCTACCTTGCCTTCGTCTTTGCAGATGGGGGCCACCTGTGAGTCTTCCCCGTTGCAGGCCTCCAGGATTGCAGGCCTCCAGTCAACATTTGATCTGTGTAACTTAACGGTTGCCTAGAGCAACCGTTTTAAGGGGGGGGGGGGTGTTATGTGCAGATCTGCTCCATGTTTTGCAGTGCTCCCAGAGCTCCTCCTTCAGCCCCTCCTTCTCCTCGTTACCTGGCACCTGGTGTTTCCTATAAAGCCTGGGAGGCTTCACTCACTCGGTCTCTAGCCAGGGCCAGCAGCACTGTTCCCATTCACCAGTCTCATTAACCTTTGTAACAATAAACCCGGTTTTCTTATATTTAATTCTTGTTTGTCGACTTCATGTTACTTCCCTCGAGCCGGGTCGTAACAATAGCGCACCAAACTATGGCGACACATTAGTGCCATAAAGCACTCATGTGATAAAACATGCATTCGGGCGTATTATATCATATCACACGCGTAGATATTAATTGCGAGCGCGCAAATTATCTCTGCAGGCGCGCGCACTCAGAGCGCTGCTCCCCGAGCGAGGAAAACAGCTCCTCGAGAGCATTACCTCGTTGCAAGCGAGAGCGGGAAATAACTTTGGTCGCACAAAACAGCCTCAGCCTCGCGCGAATGATGTTCTGCTCTCGCGCGCGACTTTAGTTTTGGCACTATGGGGAGGGAACCAAGGCAGGGCGGGCTTTCCTATGATTGGCCGTTTCTGAAGCGCGTTATTTTATTGACAGCCCTCCTCAGCCCTCCTCTCATTCAATTCTGAATTGTACAGTAAATGGCTGAAACGATAGTTACGTATTGTAACTCTAGATTATATGAGTATAGGCGCAGCCTTTTAAGGCTATCGCTATTGGGTTATCCCTAGGCGTGAGCCGTAGCACTGAACAATTTGTAATCTCCGCCCACCAACAGCGTGGGCCTCAATTACGTCCGCGTGCGGCGTGCCTCAACGACGTCCGCATTTCGCAGATATGGTCGGGCGCCGGCGGACGTTCTGCTCCCAATAAACAGCCTTTCTTCAGCTATTTAAAGGACAATGAGGCCGACACTTAAAAGGCTGCGCCTATACTCATAGAATCTAGAATTACAATACGTAACTATCGTTTCAGCCAATTACTGTACAATTCAGAATTGAATGAGAGGAGGGCTGAGGACGGCTGTCAATCAAATATCGCGCTTCAGAAACGGCCAATCATAGGAAAGCCCGCCCTGCCTTGGTTCCCTCCCCCATAGTGCCAAAACTAAATTTGCACGCGAGAGCAGAACATCATTCGCGAGAGGCTGTTACGCGCGTGCAGAGGTAACTTGCGCGCGCAGAGGTAACTTGCGCGCGCAGAGGTAATTTGCGCGCGCGCAGTTAATATCTACGCGTGTGGAATAATATAATACGCCCGAATGCATCTTTTATCACATTAGTGAATTATGGCACTAATGTGTCGCCATACTCGAGGAGCTGTTTTCCTCGCTCGGGGAGCAGCGCTCTGAGTGCGCGCGCGCGCAGAGATAATTTGCGCGCTCGCAATTAATATCTACAAAGTGATATGATATAATACGCCCGAATGCATATTTTATCACATGAGTGCTTTATGGCACTAATGTGTCGCCATACCAAACCCACTACTGGAAACTAGTTGGTGTCGGTGATGCCGGCGAAACCAGACAACAAAGAAGTGAGTCGGACTTGTGAGCCCATACCACAAGGTCTTTGAGTCTCAAAGGCCTTGATCTGGTATTACAAATGAGTGTTTTAATTAAATTTATTTGCTCAAGACCTTCAAAACGTCATTGCCTGGATAGCTCTACGGTGGTCAGTTATGCATGCTTAATCAGGTGGGAACTTGCTATGGTGATGCTATCACCAATTCAGGGTAATTTAAATAAAAGAGAAAAAAGGTTATTACGTTTTATATCTGCTACACAACTCACACATATTTCTAACTAAATATAGATATTCATCAAATCCTATACTTCACCAGGCACCAAACAAATGTAATGTGTTGAACTTCTAGTGTAGGCGTCACAAATAATGAAAGTTTACAGAATGCCATTTGGGGGGGAGGAGCTCAGGACACCTGCCCCCCAACCACAATGGTTGGGGGGCAGGTGTGGCCAGTTCAGCCTCTGTCGACGTGCGACTCAGTCGGTCCAAAGACAGGGGGATGAAAGGAAGTGTGAGAATGTGGCCTCAGCTGGCTCTCCTGTACCTGTTGACGGCTGGGCCTACCTGGTCCAGCGCGGCATTGGTCGACCTGCCCTTCATGGAGTACCTGGATAGCAACCAGCTGGTGCTGCTACAATGGGGCTTTGACGAGGTCGTGGGAAACATCACCTTCACGCTTAGTATCAAAACCAGCGGCTGGATCGGCTTCGGCCTCAGTCCGAAAGGAAACATGAGAGGAGCCGACATGGTCATAGGAAGTTTTGGGACTAGTGGCTTCTACTTCCAGGTAAGCCTCATCTACTGGAGAGTTTGAGACGCTTTTGCATCCACCGAAAAAGCGGTCTTCAAATGTTTGAGGAGTCTTTGTTTTTTATTAGCGAGATTTCATGTATTGTATTGATTTCATTTTATTTGTCCATTAGGATCATCATGCCACCGGTAATGTCCTGCCCATGGTGGACAGCACACAGGACTATGTTCTCCGCTCCATCACGGAGGTTGAGGGAAGGACATCCATGACGTTTTCGAGAGCCATCCAGACCTGCGACGAGGAGGACTTCCACATCACTGTAAGAAATGAAGCGTGCATGCCTCCCATGTTATTCAGATAACTGTTGAACAAGGTGTTGCCTTCTCCGTTACACACGCACGCACGCACGCAAACATTCATGCATGCATACACGTGTGTATGTGTGTGTATGCACACACACATACACACACAGGAATTCGATTTTATATGCAGTTGGTCGGGAGGGATTTTTTTTTATAATAATGTGACAAATAGAATTATTAAAAAGATTAGAAATTAAAAAGAAAAGCACAAAATAAATTTGGTGTTTGTTTTACAATTTATGTGTATACAATATTTTGTGTTCAACATATTTCAGCCGAACTGTCCGTAACTAATGGCATACCTTTGTTATGGCCATTCTTTAGCCGTTGCCCATAGAGATCTTGTGTTTAGATTTCCCAAAGGTTTAGGTTTCTTCTTTGGAACACCCAGTGGCGTTCTGTTTTGTTCTTCAGCTTTCGTATCCCTGGGCATCCCGCTATACGAACAATATAAAGAACCGCCCCAGTGTTTCCCCCAGCACTGTGTTGTTAAGGCCTTGACAACAATAGGGCCCCGCCTTGACTACCAATGTATATAAAAAAAAATATATATACATATATATATATATATATTTTTTTTTTAAATTATTATGCATTAACAAAGTAGAAAACTCTCGTAGGGAAAGAAAACATACTTCCATCCGGTGTAAAAAAAGAAGATCAATAATGCAATGGTAATACTGTTCAGAACAATGGTCGTGCCATAAAGCTCCCCCCCGCTCCTTGACCACCTTGACTAAGACAATTACTGGGGGAAACAATGCGCCCGCATGCAATACAAACCTACTTTTGTAAAAGGATACGGATACGTCTTCAGGGAATAAATAAATAGGCCCATATTTGCTTTCAGTTATTCCAATGAACCTGTGTTTCTAACCTGTGTTTCTTTGGATAAACCAAAGAAGTGCCAGACTGCATGACATGGCAGATTCTTTCCGGGTCTCTTCCCAGCAAAAATCGAGATCATATTAGTAGGCCAGGTGGCGCTGAAAATAAAAAAAATTAAGTAAACGAGTGAAGACTAGCATGAAGTGTGCCTTGTATGAAAAAGAAAATCCCTTTTTCAAATGTTCCACATCTCTTGCAGGCAGTGCCCATCAAGCTGATCTACGCCTATGGACAGACGGATGAAATTAAGTACCACGGTATCAACAGGGGGACTAAAGAGGTTAATCTTCTCAGATACATAACCAGAAACACGTCCCAGGAAGGAGAGCATTTTGATTTCAAAATGGACAACGTGAGTAACTTTGTACAATGCTCCGGGATTCCAAATAATACAATACTACAATGTATATTTGCTATCCTGGCTTGTTCGGAACTGAATCGGGGCTTCCTTTGCAGATCACCGTCCCTGCCAATATCACCTACTATCACTGCAGGGTCATGAAGATGCCACTGTTCAATGTGACCCAACATGTGTATCGGGTAATATTTCTTGTTGTAGTCGAGTGTAGCACATTCACAGACAACGTTGGGATTGTCCGTTATAGAGCTAGACCGAAGCTGGACTTTATGCTGGATACCGATGTATCTTTGATCGGCCAATATCGGCCGATAAAATCGGCCCACCGATACATGGGTGGGGCTTTGGTCGGTTACTCGTCGGTGTTCGTTGAGGTGACATGGTCTAGTAGTTCATAAAACCACATCACCCAGCCGCAAAGTGGTCTACCGCTGTCACAAACGGTGTCAACAACCTCAAACAAAACCAACGACCACACTCACGGCATTCAGTGGTGTTGCGCCATCCGTCTTCCATACTCTCTCTTCTGAACTCCACCTCCTCCCGCCCAGATTGAGCCTCGCATTGACAACCTGGATATGGTTCACCACATGATCCTCTACGGCTGTCCTCTCCGCGTGACGGACGACTACGACGGCCCCTGCTACGCCGGGAACAACGCCGACAACTGCATCAAAGTGATGGCCGTCTGGGGCGTCGGCGCCGGGGTGAGTCCGGACGCCGCAGCGTTCACCTCCGTCTCCGCCGGCTCCGTTCCGCTCTCGAGCCACGCCTTGTTCACACCACACATGCGTCCGTCGACGGAAGGGGGCTTTTTGACGTATCCATGTGTTTTTCCGGGTTGTATCACAAAGGCAATTTCGTTGGACAGTGTCCTTGCTTATATTTGCATAACGCAGTCTGATTGGCCGACGGATCCGTCGCTGCCTGAACGCCACGGAGCCGACGGGACGGACGGACCCACAATGCACTTCGCCAGCGGCCCATGCAAAGTCAATTAGATCCGTTGATTGGCGGAGGTAGTGTGAACAAGGTGTTGCATTAGTTGACGGTTGTGTTGTGAGACTCGTCATCGAACATTTACATTAAGGGGACATTGCAGACTCTTTTATCCAAAGCAACGTACAACCATTCATTCATACACAGACGGCAACCACAGGGTGAGGCGTCTTGCTCAGAGACACCTCGACACACGGAGGATTGAACTAGCAACCTTCTGATTACCATTCACCCAGTCTACCTCCTGAGCCACCTCCAACCTGCCAATGCTGCTTAATTTGAAACGTGTACATTTGTAGCTTTGCCGTTCAACTTTATAGTTTCTCTGTTTCAGGCGTATGAGCTTCCAGCAGATGCGGGCATTCCCATCGGAGGCCCTAACAAGGACACACTGTACAGGCTGGAAACCCATTACAATAACCCGGCCACCGTAGCAGGTGAAGATTCTCGTGCTCTCTTTAAGTTAAAGTGGATACACTTTCACAACCATATCGACAGAGGTTGCATGTATCCTTGCAGAGATTGACGTTACAATGTGTTCTCACTTGCCCGCAGGAAGGCAGGATAGTTCAGGCCTGAGGATACGCCATACATCTAACCTGAGGAGGTATAACGTCGGAACCCTCACCACCGGAGTGGTGCCTTCACCTGCTTACAGAATCCCCCCCGGTGCCACACAGTTCCACGCGTACGGGACGTGTAACACATCTCTGTTTTCAGAGGTATGCAATCGATCGAAAAGCACTGGGCTTTCATTTGACTTTTAGGGCGTTTAGCAGACGTTTTTTTTATCCAAAGCTACTCACAGCGGTTCATTCACACACCGACGGCGGACTCGGTCATGAAGGGCGACAGCCAGCTTGCTGGAAGTAGTCTGGGTTGGGTGTCTTGCTCAGGGACACGTCGACCACCAGGATCGAACAAGGAACCGTCCGGTTACTCTGCCACATGAACTAACCCCTGGCTTATCCAAAGCGATTTACAATAATTTTGTAAGGGGCATTTGTTAGGGGAAGAGAAACAATATATCACTGTTGGTACAGTAAGGATGTACATAGAACTAGGTGCTAACACCTACAATTGTTAGGTTAACCCATTCCCAGAACACAACAAAGATAGCTAGGATAAGATGCTACACAATGCTAAGTACTTTTTTAATGAAAGGACGTTCATGTTTATTGAGGATACAACCACACATGAGGTGTGAACCAGGGTCTACCCGTGTTGGATCTTTGTGTTTCATGTACTGCTCTGCACTTCCAGCTCATGGAAGATCCAGTACCGGACCTTAAAGTGTTTGCGTTGCTTTTACACACTCACTTGGCTGGAAGGAAAATCCGAGCTGGCTTATTCAGGTGAGGACATGTGGGTGTTGCCGGATGAATTAGCGATTATAACGTGTTGTAATACATCTGTATAAACCTTGTAAAGCTAGGAAGACCTTGTAATTAAATTTGATTTGATTTAATTTAAATGTAAATTAAATGTAATTTATATTGAATGTAAATATAATTTAAATTACATTACATTATATTGAATTGAAATTGCATTCAATTGAATTGAAATGTAACTTAATTTAATCAACATTACTATTCCACTCAGTAATATTTATAATATTACTAAGTAATATAATAATATTGAGAATATTACTAAGACTGGAAATGAGCAACATTGAAAATACGAGGACTCTCCTTGAACCTCAGCACATGCTGGGATCCAAGTCTCTCACTCGTGTCTCGGTTCCTCTCGGTTTGAACAGAGACGGGCGGCAGGTGGACTTCCTGGCCTTGGATGAGAACTACGACTTTGCGATGCAGGAGGCGATCAGCGTTGGCAGCATCAAGACCATCAAACCGGTAAGCATCTGTTGTTGCTTTTTATATGTTAGGAGTTTTTTTCCCTGCTCTCAGGATTACAAATCATACATTGTTGTAGTGTGATATCCGTTATGGTTTGGGATGCTCTTAACCTGTTACTTTTTCTCTCAAAGAACGATACCATTTTGGTGGAGTGCAACTACATGACTACCAACCGCAGTGGATACACCCATGTGGGTGAAGTGTGACGCGTGAACGAGGCTTTTCATTTGACGTTTTTAAGTTTGTTCTTCCTCTTCGCCACAAAGTTAGTAGGCTACTCCGCCCTTCTGGGCAGTGCCAAACGGTTTCAACGAATGCCGTTGGTTTAAAAATCACCTGCTCTAGAGAATATAAAAAAATAATATATGCATATATATTTTAATGTAATCATGCGTCTTCTCATTAATGTACAACAATGACTTGTGGTTTGTTAGTCTGACGTCCTTGTTTTCCTTGGTAGATGGGACTTGGTACAATGGATGAAATGTGCCTGGCTTTCCTGCTCTACTATCCTGAAATCCCAATCAACTCATGTTGGAGCACTCCAGACCAGCGAAATATAGACAGGTAGGGACGTTACGCACATATACACATATTTAAATAGGCCTACCAATTCCTAAAATGTGTCTTTGCTGTAGCGTTCCCAATGAGCTCCAACCGGCAGATCAGGAAGATATTATCGCCTATGAAAACCAACTGAGCTCAAGTCCACAATATCAGATCGTTTCAAGAAATGAGGTAAGCGTCGACCATGACCTTTCATGTGTAATATCATTTTTAATTCGGATTTTCCCTCATTTTCACCATGAATCGGGATGATAATCTGATCAACTAGTTCAGATGCCCATCCATCCCAAATTAATTTTTGAGCAGTATACCATCATGGTGTAACCGTTAATTAATAGCTTTTCAAAGATTTAAAAGCTATTCATTCATCGCCAGCTATTAGTACCTGAAATGCATTGTGAGAATATCTGCTTTGAGTACACTGCACCTGCCTCTCTATTATATTATATCTTTATTATATTTACGATTGATATATAAGAATAATTTCAAATCAATCAGGGCATCTCTTCTGAGATTAGTTCTGGGAATTCTTCCTTCCTGTCAATACAATTAAATGCAGCCTTTCTCAATGGTGGATAGACGTATTAATTTATTATATAAATAAGGTGGCGAGCATTTCAAATCCATGGAACAATATCCCATATTATCCGTTAAACCGTCTGCATCTCCCCACGCAGCCCTGACAGCATAGCTTTGTGTTTTCCGTGCGTGCGGTACTTTCGACAGGGTCAGCCCTCCATGCACTCGGAAGCCACTGTGTTGACCATGAATGCGACCCCTACCGTCACCTGTCGGAACCTACCATCTCCCTCCAAGGGAGGGCGCTGTTCCTGCAGCGAAATCATCGGAGGAAGTGCGCTGCTGCTCCTTCTGCTCTGGAGCGAAGTGTGATGGAGCCAGCAGGCGAGGGCTCGAACCACCATTGCGGATGTAGAACGACCCGGACAACGTTATTATTATGTTTATTGTGCGTGTTTAGCCAAATCATTCATGTATATAAGCTTCGCTCCCTTTTCTTGGTTGATTACCTTGATTAATGAACTTGTATTCCTCGTTTAACATAGTTGACGTTGTCTTTTATAAGCCAAAAATGGGTTGTAATCTTACCATATATCATATTTAGTCCTATTAATTATTTGAATATGAGAGCAGGTACTTCTATGCTATATTTTAAATGGTTGAATTATTGGCCACTTTTGGATAGATTATTTTTTAATTCATGTCAGTTGGGATGTGATTAGTACAATATACAATGCATCCCAAAAAAAATCACAATCAAACTAATCAGTCAATCATTTAACCAAATATTATTGTTGTTACAAATTTTGTGCACACATCGGACGGAAACAGTGGATTGACCCAACCTTGTAAGAATAAAACGTTTCCCGTGATGGTTGTGTTTCCAATTTGTTGAGCTGTTACACAGAGGATAGGGGGTCTCTTGAACGCTTCAGATTATACTGTGTGAAGGGGCGGGGCCACGGAGCTTGAATGGCCCTGACTCCGCCCACCCACGTCCAGCTCGGCACCCGCGGCACTTCTCGCTTTGACGGTGAATGAACGCGTAGGAGCTAGCTGGTTAGCAGGCTAGTTGTTTTGGCGATGTGGCTACAATCAGAATGATCTCACAGCGAGAAAGGGGAGAGTTTGCTCGGTTTTACACTGTCACAGACCCCATCAAGCATCCCAAAGGTTACACTGTCTACAAAGTCACGGCGAGGGTAAGTCAAAGATGGGCTGAGACAAGCTAACGCTGCTGTTGGTTTGTGTGCTGCTCCTTCAAGTTCCATTGTTTTGATTTTAAACACGGGTAACGCAGATTAAGCCGTGCCCGTTTGAACCGTCCAAGCTGTTAACCTGGCCAGCGTTGCACAGGAACAAGGCAGTCATGGATGTCGTGATTTGTTTAGATGGCTAGCCGAAGAGCTACTACTGCTGGGGTAGCAGCAGCGCACCATCCAGGGTCCTAGCTGCCTCACGGCTATCTTCCGTGGTTAGGCTGTCTTGGGGTTCTATCTGCTGTGGTTAAGCCCAGGGTTAGGCTGTCTGTGGGTCAATAGGGGCTTCAGCCGGGCTGACAGCTGGTCAGGAGGGTTTGGCAGAGGGTCACATCTGGAAATGTTCTTGAAACAAACGCACGTAGCTCTCTTTGCCTCCTTGCCTTCCTCTGCCTCTGCCTCTGCCTCTCTCTCTCTCTCTCTCTCTCTCTCTCTCTCTCTCTCTCTCTCTCTCTCTCTCTCCTTCTCTCATCACAACCGGTGACGAATCTGCTGTGTTCGCACATTGTTGTATTTCTCCCAACAGATATGGCAGTTTGTGAGTGTCTTTGAAGTCCTTGCATGACTTTGTAATCCGTGGGAAGTGTGTATTCCTGATGTCTTCGTATGACTGGCAGGAAGTCAGGAAGTGCAGTTCTGTCTCTAGTTGGTTGTGTGTGCAGTGGGAGCACAGTCTGTCTTCTCTTGGGAGCCAGGTCTGTCTGTTGCGTCCCTTCTCGATGGCCAAGCTGTGTTCGCTGAGTCTATCTGGTCGAGGATTTCCTCTCTCTCTCTCTCGCTCTCTCTCTCTCTCTCTCTCAATCGGATTTTCGCTTCCCCTTTACACTTCGTTATGGTATTTGCCTAGTTGTCATTCAAAACACTTACTATTGACTCTTTAACCCAAGTAGAAAAATAAAATAACAAAAACAATCTATCCAAGCATCAGATTTAACACCAAATTCACTTTTGTGCATATAACCAGTAGCCATTCAGCCCTCAACCAATTCAGTTCTTTTAATTGTTCAATATTTAGTTAAAATAAATCGCTGAACTGCTCATTTCGATCACAATATATTATCTTATGTAGTGATGTATCCACTAAAAAAACATTACAAGTTTAATGTTGACATGACACCTCAGTAGTATTTACATAGCATGGGGTACTCACATGGTGGTCGTGTGTTATGAATGGAATGGAGACGTCTCTCTGTAACACTCGGGACCTCCTCCACTTGCTCTATAGTGCGGTCATTGTCCGGGCGTGAAGCCGTGTCGTGGCCTCGTGCTACGCTCTCGTCCTCCACACCAAGCAGGAACTCTTCGAGACGGGCTCAGCGACATCGCTGTCCTCTCCTCGCTGTCCTCTCCTCGCTGCCTTCTCCTCGCTGCCTTCTCCTCGCTGCCTTCTCCTTGCTGCCTTCTCCTACCTGTACAGACAATCAGAAACAGTGGATTTGGGAAGGAATTGCTTGCATTCTGCTGACTCCTTTCTCCGTATCTCCAGATTATCTCCAGAAAGAGCCCGGAAGATGTTCAGGAGGTAAGACCACCAGTCCTTCGTGTTGTTTGTTTGAAGTTGATGGGGAAGTGGTTGGGTTATCAGGCAAGCTAATGTCGCACTGAATGGGGGTAGTAGCTTAATTTAGAGAAAATGGATGTGCATTAAAAAACACACACACACACACACACACACACACACACACACACACACACACACACACACACACACACACACACACACACTTGGGCTGGGCTTCCTGTAATACAGAGAGCATGATCTCCATTAATATGTGAGTGTGCTTGCACGTGTGGGAGTCCGAGTGACGACGTGAAGTGAAGACACACACACAAGCATCACCCACACTAAGCCTTCTGAGCTGTACTTGTTTCTTTCATCCTGGCTTCAAAGTTGCCAGAACAAGGTTGATGTTTTCAGCTCAAATTCCCTGGGTTTGGCTCGACTTGAGCTGAAAAATGCTTTCTTGGCATTGTTGGTGCAGTGTTCCGTCTTCAACTGAGGTTATTGGATGTGTGACAATGCGTCCCTGTTTCATTGCCTGATATTCATCCATATGAGGGACTGATGGCTGATGATTTGTTATTTTGTGTGTGTGTGTGTGTGTGTGTGTGTGTGTGTGTGTGTGTGTGTGTGTGTGTGTGTGTGTGTGTGTGTGTGTGTGTGTGTGTGTGTGTGTGTGTGTGTGTGTGTGTGTGTGTTTTTTCATCATAAAGTTATGCCTCCTTATTCATTTTGCTTCTCTCTCTCCATGTCCGCCTTTCTCTCTCTCTCTCTCTCTCAATCCCTCTCCATCACTCTCTCTCACTCTCTCTGTAGATAACAGTATCGAAGAGGTATAGTGATTTTCGGACGCTTCATCAGAACCTCTGGCAGCTCCACAAGAGCCTGTGTAGCCAATCAGAGCTCTTTCCTCCCTTTGCCAAGGCCAAAGTCTTTGGTAAGAGACGTGCATGGATTCAGGCGAACCGTACAAACATCACATCCCATTACAAGCCCAGCGCAATTAGCATTTACCGCTGAGCTGAGGCATTCATGTTCTGCAGTCTCTTAACTGTGTTGATGTTCTCTGGAAACGCCTTCTTGTTACTGCTCGATAGTTACCTCAGAGGCATTCTTGACTTATTGACAGTTTCCAGAACACCGCCACCTAGAGGCGGTTTGATAGAGGTTGTTTGTAAAAGTGCTGTATAGCAGTGGTTCCCAAGCTTTCGCAGCCAATGACCCCATTTCCAGCTCTGAAAATGTTTGCGACCCCAACTTGAACCTTTGTGTATCTGCTTCTACATTAATTAAGCCAATCAACACGCGTCCCGGTGGACGTCGCTTTACAATAAGTGATTAGTAGTTGTTTGCTTGTTGCTATGAATCGTTAGGTATCCAGTTTGAATGTACAGGACGTTTATGAGAGCTTTGACGAAAAGATGTTTGCTAAAATGGATCATTAATAACTATAGCTTATGTCAGCAATCTCTTGCGACCCCAATATGCATATCAGTGGAACCCAAGTGGGGACCCAAGCCACAGGTTGAGAACCCCTGCTGTATAGGCTTTGTGTCTGGCCTGGATGTTGTGTTCGCTTTGTATATATATGTATATGTGTGTGTGTGCTTTCTCTTGCGTCTTGTGTGGAGGTCGCTTTGATGAGTCTGTGATTGAGACCAGGAGGCAGTGCTCAGAGGATCTCCTGCAGTTCTCTGCCAACATCCCCGCTCTGTACAGCAGTCAGCACATCCAGGACTTCTTCAAGGTACACACACACACACACACACACACACACACACACACACACACACACACACACACACACACACACACACACACACACACACACACACACACACACACACACACACACACACACAGATAATTTATTTTTAACTTTTGTAATATTTACCCACCAACCTGAACGCCGCTGAATGTTGTCCAGGGGGGGGACGTGCACGACGGTTCCGAGCTCATCGGACCGGCGGAACCTTTCTCTGACTTCCTGGCCGACAGCCTATCAGACTGCAGTTCCGAAGGTACGTTTACAACACACACGCCTGCTTGCCAGTCCGTCTTGGTGTATTCGATTACATTTTATTTGTATAGTATGCATTTCAAAACTGAGTCCCTTCGTCCCCTTCCACAGTCAACCGGGATCTCAGCGGAGCAGACGATTGGACCTTCACGTCTGAGTATGGAGGTACGTGCCTCTTCCTGCCCGTCTACCTATTTTGACGCAGGGAAGGAGGGAGGGTGTGAGGGAGAGAGGAAGGGTGGGAAGGAGGGAGGGAGGGTGTGAGGGAGGGAGGGTGTGAGGGGGGAAGAACAAGGGTCATAGGCTTGGATAGAGGTAATCAATAATCGAGGACGTCCTGCTAAAAATTCTTAAATACTTCAAAGCAACGCTAGATAATTTTATTTTAGAAAACGTTTTTTGTCCGATTTGTTGATATTCAGTTCCCGGCAGCATTCAATAAATCCCATTGAATGCTGTGACGTCTTTGCTCAGACGCTCTTCACCTCTGACCCCAAGGCCCCACCAGCGAGAGCGACCTGACCTCCCTGGTCGCCGACACCGACTCCCTGGGCGAGCTCGACGATGGCATGGCCTCGGGCCGCACCTCCCCAAACCAACCACCGAGGGGAGCCCCCAACTCTAGCGGAAGCTGCAGCCCCTTCCTCCGCCGCCTCCCGCCCCTTCACGCTCGCCACAGCCCGCCCCCTCCCGCCCCGGCGCCAGGCCCCTTAACCCCCCGAGCGGGCCAGGAGGCCAGCCGTCCCGGCGGCCGGTCGCTGCTGTTCTCCGGCGCTCTGCGGAGAGCGGCCGGCGGCAGTGCCGAGGACGCCAAGCCCGACTACCTGGACCGGGCCGGGGAGCACATCCAGCAGGCGCTGCGGCGGGAGGCGGAGCGCGACTACCAGGCCGCCTTCTCCTACTACCGCAGTGGGGTGGACCTGCTCCTGCAAGGGGTGCAAGGTACGGCCGGAGAGGGGAGGGGGGGGGGGGGAGAACGATTTTGTGTGGACACTTGAGAATTAATTGCAGGGACTTGAAATGATGACTGCAGTCCCTGGTCGTTTTTTGGCGGATGATTGCAGCCCAATAAATGACAGTGTCTGGCCTTGAATCCAGATGGGGTCAAGCCGAGACAAAGCATTAAAGCTTGGGCATGCAATTTGGAGAGACCGGCCCGAGTTGGGTAGGTTTAGAAAGTAGCCAACTGGACAAAACATCCCACCCCTCTCTCTTCAGTCCTGCCGCCACAATTCAAAACACACGACTAGCCCGCTAGCTTTAGCAATGTGTCCGCTTAGACCTGGGGAAGACCCCGGTCGCGTGCACTGAGTTACCGGGCAGAGGGTGGGCAGCTAGTCGGGTAGTTAGTTAGATAGACAGACAGACAGGCAGACACAGGTAGGCCGTCCAATTAGTCGACTGGACGTTCTTATTACAGGCCTGTGACACTGACAAATACTACATCATCATTTTTTTGCCAGAGGGTTTATTTTTTGGAATGCTGTCGACAAATAGGACAAAAAATGATTCTACAAATAAAATGACCAACCGTAGCTTTAAAGTGTTATTAAAAGTTTGTTCTAGCAGGATGTCATGGCTGAGTCATCAATCATCTACATAAGAACTATGTTCCTGTTTGATGGGCCATGTTCACTTTCTCTTTCTCCTCTCCCTCAATTATTGTTTATCTCTTTCCAATCATCGCTATGACTGGTCCTCTCTCCCTTCCCTCCCCCCCTCTCCCCCTCCTCTCCTCCCCCCTCTCAGGCGAGCCCAGCCCCACGCGGCGCGAGGCCGTGAAGAAGAGAACGGCTGAGTATCTGATGCGAGCGGAGCTCATAGCCAATCAGTATCTGCGTGACGACATGGGCCAGGGTTCGACCCAGACGGTGGTGAGTGTGACCGGGAGACAAGTCTCTCATCTGGGAACTGAACCCCCCCCTCTCCATCCCATACATACTTACCCTAAAGCATTCGCAGCGGCTGCTGTCATCATTTCACCGGAAGTCGTGTTTTTTTCCGAGGTTATGATCATAATTGTTTACGATTACATGAAAAATCGACTGGGATAACGGTGTGATAGGGCTGTGCAATTAATCAAATTTTGATCACGATTTAGATTTTTGGGTCAAACAATCTCCAAACTTAAATAATGGAGTTGAAACTTTTTTTTAATACTTTTTTTTTTTTGCAGCTTGATACATATTTGTACATTTTCTGTTTGAACATTTTCTTTTTTAACCTTGTGTGTATTTTTTTAAGGGGAAATTTCATAGTTCTCAGGTACAAATATTTTTTTTGGATAAATAAATCATGTTTTCAAACTCAAAAATAATCATTTGAATAATCGTGATTTCAATATTGACCAAAATAATCGTCATTATGATTTTATTCCATAATCGAGCATCCCTACGGTGTAGTACAAGTGTTTCCTTGTGCTACTTGACGTAATGTATCTTAGTGTCGTCGTTTTATGCGTCAATACCACACTACAACGCTGGTTGATCATACACACCGAAAAACAACTTGAAACATTCTGAAATCTGTCTGTAATACCGTAAACTACAGTGTGTGTGTGGGGGGCTGGTGTCTTGTGTCTGGTCGAAGATATTTTAACTGAAGCGCTTGATCTGCCTGCAGAGAGGGCCGCAGATTCAGATGCAGTTTCAGATTACTTTATTAGTCCCCGAGGGGTAATTCGGTTTTACTGCCAGGGACCCCTCCTTCACTGCGTTCTCCACAGTGAAAAGAGGTTCAACGAAATATTATAAAACTGAGAGTTCCGGTACTTGATTCTGATTGGCTGTAAGCCGTTGTAAAACTCTATAAACAACACACACCTTTGACCGCATAAAAATGGATTTTCTTCTATTGAGCGACGAGGCAATCTCAAAGTATTAACTATATTGCTTTGCGGAAGAACGATGATTCATGTATGAATAAATGATCTCATTTTGAGTTTTGCCTTGGGTTTATCTTGTGAAATCTCACTGGATAGTCCATAGTAACCATTCAGGAACCGTTTTATAATCTCTGTTTCAGCTTTGTGCCTCATAACGGCCCCAAGCGGTTACAAAACCTCTGTAAGCCCCGTCCTCTCGTGGCTACACAATTAAACGTCTATTTTTCCTCTCAGGCCATGGTGGGGGCCCAGTGCTGCCCCCCCACCAGCAGAGGCAAACCCAGCCCTGCCGAGGAGCTGAGGGCGTACCGGGTGCTGGGAGTCATAGATAAGGTCAGTACACCCAAGGAGGACAATGGACCCGCCCCTTTCTGAGTTTCAACCCACATGTGCCCGCCCCTTTCTTGGTTTTCCATCAATCACAAGCGATGCTGCGGTGTCTTGCCTCTCTGCGTGGCAGTTGGTCGTGCAAGGTCTTTATCCCTGTTCAAGCAGCGCCCGTTTGACAAGAATCATTTTTAAGGAGCTGGCTGATGTTTGTGGCGCACGTCGTCGTATCTGTCTCTTTCTGTTATTTCTTACTGGGGCGTTCTGTGTACCGGTCCGTGAAGTAAACCGATGGCGAATGTGTGGCGAAAAACCCCAACGAAACTCAGAGTAGGAAATGCTTTCCAAGGGGTATTTTGAAAGAAAAAAAATCTTTGCTGAGTGTTGCGTTTCTTTCTGCTGACTTCCTCTAAGGACAAATGTTTCAAAGTCACGTCCCTCCTTTTGTCCTTGTCTCTGCCTCTCTCTCTCTCTCTCTCTCTCTCTCTCTCTCTCTCTCTCTCTCTCTCTCTCTCTCTCTCTCTCTCTCTCTCTCTCTCTCTCTCTCTCTCTCTCTCTCTCTCTCTCTCTCTCTCTCTCTCTCTCTCTCTCTCTCTCTCTCTCTCTCTCTCTCTCTCTCTCTCTCTCTCTCTCTCTCTCTCTCTCTCTCTTCCCCCCTTTTTTTTTTTTTTTTTAATATTCTGCAGCCATAAAACTAAGTAGATTTAGGGTGTGTGTGGCGCGGGGCCGGGGTGTCTGAGTGTTGGGGAGAGCCGGTTATGGGAGCCACAAGGTCAGTTTAGGCTGCTGCCGCGCCCGGCCAGCTGCCGGCCAAGCAGCCGCATCGTTCAGCCATGAAATGATCTGGCAAGCAACCCGGGAGAGAGAGAGAGAGAGGCGCAACGCACGGCATAGAATCAATGGTGCTCAACCTAAACACACACACACACACACAGAAGACGCACACGGAGGCCACGCAAACACGCACGCGCACAAACAGACAAGACACACTCGACCGGACACACACAAAACCCCAAGGATAATGTTGACACAGCACCGACATGTGTTGACACACACACACACACACACACACACACACACACACACACACACACACACACACACACACACACACACACACACACACACACACACACACACACACACACACACACACAGTGAAAGAAAGAAAGAACAGCCACATGTCAGGAGCAGGTTGACAACACAGGACAACAAAACGAGCATCCCGCCCCACAAGGGAGGCTGTAGTAGGCGCACGGGCGACAGTTCACCGAAGTACCACCCCCACCTCACCCCCACCCTGCCTCCCCTCCCTCCCCCACCCTTTCACTTTTTAATGGGGACGGAGGGGACAGATGGAGAGATCTACTCACCCCACCCTGCTGCCCTCCCCCCTAACACTCCCAACTCCCAACCCCCAGGCCCCCCCCCCCCCCCCCCCCCCCCCCCCCAGCCCCACTCCTGATGTTTGTGTCTTAATTATATTAGCGCTCTGGCTAGCACTTCCACTCTGTTTATCCACAGCTCCATTCATATCCATTTAGCCCGCACCTGTTTGGGCGACGTCGGGGTCGCTGGCATCCTGCACGTTCACGTAGCTATGCAGAGCGTAGGAACCCCTCATTCCACACACACACACACACACACACACACACACACACACACACACACACACACACACACACACACACACACACACACACACACACACACACACACAGGAGGAGGTAGAGACGGGCGGTGGTGTCTGGCCAATGAGGAGTTGAACGTGAGGCTGGTTCTGGTGATGATGGGGAGATGGAGGGAGCGATGATGGAGTAGTTGTAGCGGAGGGAAGGATAAGGAGGACTAAGGTGGTGTCGCTACACCTTCCTAAGAACGGGGTTGCATCAGAGTGTGTGTGTGGTGTAAAAAGAAGATAGACCAAACGAAAACCATGAATCAATAAGTGTGGTCTCAATGATATTGTGAGTCTGTAAGGTTCTCAGGGTTTTGTCCTTTAACATTAGACTGGAGTTATTATACTAGACCAATTGTACATGTATTAACTTCCTCAACATGTCGTTTTCTTTCTTTCCCTAATCTTGAGGACCATATACATTTTCTGTCGTTCATTTAAGACCCATGCAGTCGCTTCATGGTCTCTCAGTGCTCGACTGCTCATGTCTGGCAATTAATGGCACTGTTCCATCACAGGTTCTCCTGGTCATGGACAAGAGAACACAGGAGACCTTCATCCTCAAAGTAAGTTGTCTCTCTGTGTGTGTGTGTGTGTGTGTGTGTGTGCGCGCATGCGCGTGTGTGTGTGTGTGGACGCACATGTATGTATGTGTGTGTGTGTGTGTGTGTGTGTGTGTGTGTGGACGCACATGTATGTATGTGTGTGTGTGTGTGTGTGTGTGTGTGTGTGTGTGTGACTGTATGCCCCCATGGCATCCTGACTGTAAGTGTATGTGTTAAGTGTGGCGGGACGTGCGCGTGCGACCTGTGTAATTGATTCTAATGGGCCTGTCCCTGTCAGCTCCTCTGCACTCGGCCGGGAGACGTGTGCCAGATGCCAACGCACAGTTCAGGCACAGATGACTACACACACACACACACACACACACACACACACACACACACACACACACACACACACACACACACACACACACACACACACACACACACACACACACACACACACACACACACACACACACACACACACACACACACACACACACACACACACAGTGGTGCCCAGCTCTAGTGGGGGTGTGTGCGTCTCCTCCTAAAGTCACGCGCGCTGTGCGGGGCTTGATGGATGTGGTGACTTTGGTGGTTGGCACGGTGCGGAGCTGGCACCCCGTTAATGGTCGCTTTCTCCTTCTCATGTTCACACACACCTTCGCTAAACTTAATGCAACCCCCACGCGCCCTCCCCCTGCTGTCTCTCCTCCCCCCAGCCCGCCTCCATGTTCCCTTTGAAAGACTCCTCCTCCTCCTCCTCCTACTCCTTCTCCTCGGCTCTCTGGTTCTTCTAAATCTTCATCGTCTGCCTCCTCATCCGTTTAATTACTCTCCTTCCTTCCTCCCCCTCCCACTCCCGCCATGATTGTTTCTGATGTGGATGTGCGTGTTTGTCTGTGTGTGTGGTGTGTGTGTGTGTGTGTGTGTATGACGGTGTGTGTCTGTGTCTTTTTGCGTGTGTGTGTTTGTGCATGATGGTGTGTGTGTGTGCATCACGTTGCGTGTGTGCCTGCGTGTGTGTGTGTATCACTGTGCATGACGGTGTGTGTGTCTGTCTCTGTGTGTGTGTGTGTGTGTGTGTGTGTGTGTGCATCACATTGCTGTGTGTGTGTGTGTGCGCGTGCGTGCACGTGCACAGGGGCTGCAGAAGAGCAGCGACTGCGGCCGAGCCAAGGGCAGCATCATGCCCAGCGGAGTCCCCAACATGGTGCGGCTCAGGAAGTTCATCGTGGCCGAGGACACCGTCTACCTGCTGCTGCAGTACGCCGAGGGTGAGACACACACACACACACACACACACACACACACACACACACACACACACACACACACACACACACACACACACACACACACACACACACACACACACACACACACACACACACACACACGTAAACGCACACACACACGAAAACGCACACACACCCGTCTCCTCATCTTATTAATCTTTGTTCTGTGGTTCACCCTGGTCCGCCCTCGCAACTAGCACGCACCCCCGCCTCCACACCCACCCACCCACCCTCCCCTACACACACACACACACACACACACACACACACACACACACACACACACACACACACACAGACACACCTCTCCTCCTCCTCCTCCTCCTCCTCCTCGCTCCATCCCGTTCCTCTCCCCGTCTGCCCGGCTCCAGACAGATGTTTGATGGAGATGGGGAGTGTGTCACAGGTCATTATTCGGAATACCATGTGGCGCTGTGCTTCATTAGCTATGCCAACACCTGGGCCTCCTTCCGTCCCCTTCACTCCCAGGCTGCTTAACGTGTGGCCGTGCGTGTGTGTGCGTGTGTGTGCGTGTATGTGTGTTAATATAGGTGTGGAGCCCGCCACTGCCCATCTTGCCCCCCCCCTGCCCATCTTGCCCCCCCCCCCCGGCACCTTAATGAAGCGGATAACACTTATCACACGGTCCCCCCTCCCCGCCCAAAAAAAGAATGACATAATTACACAGAATTGCATCATTTCAGCCTAGTAACCTCCTAACTCTGGAAGTGAGGTGTCTCACCAGCACTTCTGCCTTTGTGGGGCTCTGTCGAGATTACCGGAGGGGCTAATGGGGAGGGAGATGGATCTCCATGAAGGCTGATGGATGGTTGGATGGATGGATCTGGGCGAGGAGAAGGGCAGAGGCCGGGGTGACATTGCACACGATCACACGTGGACGGTTTTAGTTTTTTGAAAAGCACCGGCGTCATTATCTTCCCGGCGGACTCTCGATCCATTCTCATCACACGCAGCAGATGCTAGTCCGCAATTGCTCACTCCTGAGCTGTGTACGTACGTACGTACGTGTGTGTGTGTGTGTCTATGTAGTTGCGTGTGTGTGTGTGTGTGTGTGTGTGTGTTTGTGTGTGTGTGTGTGTTGCTTGATACAGCAACCATTATAATATTACTCTTGAGAGAACTTAAAACCGGCAAGCCATGAACACCTGAGTAGAATTCGAGCTTCCATAATTAGTTTAAATTAAAATGTTTGTCTGCATTCATTTTCATTGCATTTTCATTTTTTTTTATCCCTGTTCTTTTTTTGAAACAAACACGCACAAACACACACACATACACCCCATGCTTGTGTGACCCTTGAAGGACCTGTGGTCGTGTTCCTCAGGTGGGAAGCTGTGGTCCCACATCGGGAAGTTCCTGCGCTGCTCCAGCCCCGACGACAGCTTCGACATCCCCTTCATCCAGAAGAGCCACACCACGGCCGTGCACTCCCCGCAGCGCGCCGCACCCGCTCCCCAGGCCTCAGCCTCGGCCTCCGGTAGCTCCGGGTCGGGGTCCGGCTCCGGGCCTGCCACCAGCTCTCCGCCCTGCCCCGGCTCCAGGCCCCAGCGGGGGGGAGGGAAGCCCCCCCCTCCGCTCCACCCGAAGGGCGCGGGGCTCCCCCCGGGGCTGGCGGGCGGGAAGGGCGGCACGCCGGAGTCCGGGGGCACCTCGGAGGAGGAGTGCACCAACAGCTACCTGACGCTGTGCAACGAGTACGAGCAGGACAAGGTGGAGCCCGACGAGCTGGAGGAGGACGAAGAGGCCCGCAGCGGGCATGAGGCGTCGTCCCTGTCCCTGGACGCCCCCGCCGCCGCCGCCGCCGACGCCACCGCGTCCGCCTCCCCGCGCTCCCACTCGCTGCGGAGCAACGACAGCCTGTCCTCGCCCGTCAGCGCCCAGGAGCTCTGCTTCTTCGCCGAGAGCGCCGGCGGCGAGGGGGAGGGCCGCGGGGGGGAGGAGCCTGAGCCCGGCGAGGTGTTCAGCCCCCTGCCCTCACCGGCGGGGCCCGGGCTGTCCCTGGACCGGTCCAAGCACACCCCCATGGAGTTCTTCCGCATCGACAGCAAGGACAGCGCCAGCGAGGTCATCTGCCTCGATGTCAACGTGGGCGGCGACCTCCTGACCTCTCCCAAGCCCCTGGGTCCCGACCCGGACTCAAAGCTCAGGGAGGAGGAGCTTCCGGAGATGGCCCGGGAGGTCACGGGCCTGGGCTTCGAGCCGTGGGGGCTGGACCCCGGCGACGACGCGGCCTCCAACGAGTCGGTGCCGGTGATCTCCTTCAAGGAGGCGGCGGCGGCGGCGGACGAGGGACCGCCCCCCGACCTGCTGGTCAACCTCCCGGCCGGGGGGGGCGCCGGGGGCACCGCCTCGGAGAGCGAGGCGCCGGAGGCCCCCGGGGCGTGCCGGAGGCCCGGCCCGGACGTCCTGCAGCTCCACGGGGGGCCCGAGGACGCCCCCGCCGCGGCGCCCCCCGCACCCGGACACAAAGCGTGCCAAAGCGACCCGTCGGTGCCCTCTCCCGCCCCGCTGCCGGAGCCCGACACAAACACTGAGTTCGTCAGAGTCCGGCCGGACGAAGGCCGCGTCCCGGGCGCGGGCGGGGGCGGGGCCGAGCCCTCGCTGTGTCCGGGCGACCCGGACGAGGGGGGCGTCGCCCGGCTGTTCGCGGCGCTGGACGAGCTGACGCTGGCGGCGGCCCACGTGCACATCCCCGAGGAGTTTGTGCGGTGCTGGGCGGTGGAGATGGTGACCGCCCTGGACGCCCTGCACCAGGAGGGCGTCGTCTGCCGGGACCTCAACCCCAACAACATCCTGGTCAACCACCAAGGTGAGGCCCTGGGGCCCGCACTGCGGTCCTCCTGAGACTGGTCCACTGACAGAGCCCTGTTCTGTGTGTGTTCGTCTTTAAAGCTAGGGTGGGCACTTTGGAGAGCCAAGACCGGCAGCTAGATTTAAACAAGAAAGAATTCAACCAGAACTAAAAATGGCGGTTCTCCTTTTCGGGCTACATTTTTTTTTTAAGTGCGTTGGATCAAACCTATATTTTGTATTTATTTGTATTTCCATAGCTTCTTACAATCCCTTATCGGGTTTTCTCTTGCACGATTTTTATTCAGATGTAGCACCAACCTGCCCATATTGTGTGTCTTCCCTTCAGACCTCAAGAGCTGCAAACCCTTCAGCGTTAAAGACGCTCAACTGCAGTGGCATGCTTAAGGATTGATTAATAGTGAGCAAAGGAGGAGAATAATGACATTCAAATCAAAGACCGCCCATAAGTAGGCCCAAGTACCTCCTCTCAAGCTCCAGGGCGATTCGTTTGAAGACCCCTGTTCAAATAACTCCTCATCCCTGCTCAGCCATCAAGTTATGTTTGATTTAAGGGTCTGGATCGCTAATCATTAGTCCTCTTAACTGACCAGCCAATTTGTGAGAGAATTCTCCCCAGGTGAAGAAGGTCTGCCTACCTTCCAACAGAGAGGGGGGTTACCAAGGCTTGTGTCCCTTCACCCTTCACTATTGCCCCCCTCTTCCCCTGTGTCTCTCTCTCTCCCTCGCTCTCTCTCTCTCTCTCTTTCCTTCTGTCTCTCTCTTCCCTGTCTCTTCTGTCTCTCTCTTTTTTTTTCACTGCCTCTTCTGTCTGTTTCTCTTGCTTTCTCTCTCTCTTTATATGTTTTTGTCTCTCTCTCTCTCTCTCTCTGTCTCTGTCTCTCTCTGTCTCTCTCTGTCTCTCGCCCTCTCCTTCTCGCTCTCCTTCTCTAGGTCTCTCCTTCTCTCTCCTTATTTAGGTCTCTGTCTCTCTCCCTCTCTCCTTCTTTAGGTCTGTCTCTCCTTCTCTACCTCCACCTCGTTATCAGCGTGCGTCTAATTAGCTGAGTGGTTGTTTTCGTCTCCCCGGTGGTAATTATTGTTCTAAAGGGCCCATCAAGGGTGTAGCGCGGTGGTGCATCAGTCTGGCTAGCCCGGTGCTAATGGCTCTGGCTAGCTAATGACGCCATTAGTTCTAATGATAGTGCTAACGGGGTAGCGGCTAAACAGGAGTAATCGCGCCGCGAGCCGCGCTCTGAGCTAAATGAAAAGATGAGGACAGAACAGTCAGACGGGGAGATGAGCGGAGAGGTAGACAATGAGTGGTCTGAGGGGGAGGCACAATTTGGAAAGTAGGGAGAGGAGTCGGGGACACTGAATACACCAGACACACACACACACACTGTACACACACAGACACACACAAATGCTGGACACATGGTTGAACACACACACACACATGCTGGACAAACGCTGGACACACACACACACACACACACATACTGGACAATCACACACACACACTGGACACACACACACACACACACACACACACTGGACACACACACACACACACACACTGGACACACACACACATTGGACACACACACACACTCACACAAACTGGACACACAGACAAACAGTGAAACACAGTGAACATGTGTGTCTACAAACATAGACACACGCTGGATACACACTAGACAAACACACAGGACACACACTGGACACTAGGTGCGTGGGTTTGAAGGGGGGGGGGGGGCGTACCATGAGTACTGTTTTGATTTAAAAGATACTCTCTCTGACACCTGTGTGTCTCTCTCCCTGTCTGCCTGTCTTCCGCGCTCTCTCTCGCCCCCTCCCCTTTCCATATCTCTCTATGTCCGTGGTCCATCTCAGGTCATATCCAGCTCACCTATTTCTGTAGTTGGAGCGATGTGGAGGATTCCTACGACAAAGAGGCCATGGCCAACATGTACTGCGCCCCAGGTGAGCACACACACACACACACACACACACACACACACACACACACACACACACACACACACACACACACACACACACACACACACACACACACACACACACACACACACACACACACACACTAGAGATGCGTGGTTGGTGGTTGGCGGTCTAAACCGCGGATCGGGCAGATGACGCGACAAAAAATTATATTTTAATTAAATTCGGGCGGGTGGCGGTTAAACCAATAAAAAAATAAAATTGTATTCTTCTTTCTGTTGTTATATATATATAACAACTTCAGGCGGTGAATTATATTTCATAATTCACTGTTGCTAAACAGATCGCTGTCAAGGAATGTGGATCTTTTTTTTTGTGGTAACTTGTCAACCCCAGCGTCTTCGGTTGCTAATCGACGTCAACGTCTTTGGCGGCGGATTATTGATCGACGCTTCGGAGATGGCAGCGCAGGCAATAGGCTATCCTACTAGGGACTTAAGCCTTGCAATATCTTTGCTTCATTGGATCAGTCTCCTTTTAAGAACACGCCAGAGCTTTCTAGCTTCGCCTCAGCAGCACCTTGCATCGACGTATAAAAGCAACCGGCGGACGGCGGGCGGATGCAGTTTTAAAAATTGGTCAAAAAACTTTGGTGCTGTTGGATGGATGACGCGTTTGTGATGCGGTTGCGGATGAAATAATAGCCCATCCGCGCATCTCTCACACACACACACACACACACACACACACACACACACGCGCGCACACACGCAATCCCGAGGGGCTGGGCTGCAGATGACAGGCCGGCCTGTAACTAAGAGGATGTGTGAGCTGAGTTAATGCTATGCATGTGGCTCCATAAGTAGGCCACTGTCCAATGGGCACAAAGGCCTCATTCATGGCCAGAGTCGCATAAAGAGTCCTGATGAGTGTGTGTACAACTGCAGGCAGCCTGGCACCACCCTCTTCCTCCTCCTCCTCCTCCTCCTCCTCCTCCTCCTCCTCCTCCTCCTCCTCCTCCTCCTCCTCCTCCTCCAGAGTTCTTTAGTCATTGATGAACTCAATCCCTTTAACACTCCTCCATTATCGTTGCCCTACAAACTCGTGTGTGGATACGATTCGGGTTGCTTGATTTGCAACGTTTTGTTAAATGTGCATTTGGCATTGTTTAAAGGTGGGCATTACTTTACACTAATTATTGTAAGTGTTTCCTATTACAAGGCTGGACTATTCAAAATCCTGCCACACTGGCCATGGCTCTTTTAAAGTTTACAGACTTTTTTTATGCTTGCTTTATATATTATTATATATTGTACTTGCCACTTCGACGATATTCTATCAGGTACTTATTCTGTCACTATCGGAGCATTTCTGGGATTCATTGGTCGTTTCTCTATTTGTTGAGCCGTTCCACTTGCAGTTCCCCTGTCCGTCCTGCAGGGGGTGCTGTTGCACCATAATGAGCCCTCTCTCTGTGGTGGTGAGTGACCCTGAGTGCTGCCCCCAGCAGTCGTGAGACTGACCTAGCATGCTGTTTAAAAGGCTGCCTAAACAAACACTGCCATAGTGTTTAAAGGAGACATATTATGGCTTTTTCACAACATGTAAACATAGTATTTGAGTTCCAGAAAACATGTTTTCGAAGCTGTTTGCTGGATATAGCTTTTAGGAAAAGAAAAACCTTGCCTACCGCTATTCCCCCCTGTTTCAGTTCCTTCTTAATGCGCTGTTTTGGTGTCTGTAGCTTTAAGTATATATATTTTTGCGCTACGCAAAATAATATAGTATATGATATAACATTCCGTGCGCTACGGACGCTGGACATGCGCTTCATATCAGGGTAAATGTACATACTACTAAAGCATATAAAAGGAGAGGAGAGCTCCGTTTTATCTCTTTAAAAAACGAATGTTATATTATTTTGCGCTACCGACGCTTCATATCCAGGTCCATTCACACACCTGTGAGAAAAACATCTAAACGGAGAGGAACTTCCGTATAGTTGGAAATAAATTGGCAGATTCTGAGTTTGCGGTTTAATAGATCATCAGTGAAACATCGTTGCGACACAATTGACACCTCAAGCGAAATGTAGTAACCTAGAGAACCAGCTACAACATTGTTTTCATCCAAACAAGCCGTCTTTAGCAAACGGTGAAATGCATTGGCTTCTATGAGCTGTCGGCTTTCAGCCACGAGCTTAGGGACCGTCTGCAAAGCGCAAAACTGAAAACGACCACAATGGTAAAATTATTGACTCTAGAGACCCAAAACTTGTTCCATAGAGGTATGGCCTCTTTATGGTCTTACTATAACCTTTAGTTTTGAAGAATATATCTCCTTATTTTTTAGGATTTTTTTATTTAGGAACAATTTCAGTAGCCTTGCCATTATTGACTCTAGAGCCCCAAAACATTTTCCATATAGGCATGGGCTCTTTATGTTCTAACTGCAACCTTTTGTTTTGAAGAATATGTCTGTACTTATTTTTAAGGAATTTCTTTTTAGCAAAAATTTCAATGTACATTTTCTTTTAACAACAATTTCAGTAGCGTCGCCATTATTGACTCTAGAGCCCTAAAACTTGTTCAATAGAGGCATGGCCTCTTTATGTCCTACTACAACCTTTGTGATGGGGAGAGGGGAGCGAGTGGGAAGATGTATTGGTTGGAGGCACAGAGCACTTTTCGATTGTTGTAGTATTTGTGTTATGTGATGTTTGTTAAATAAATGTCAATAATTGTTTTAAGATTATGCTTGTATTATGTTCAATCTCTCCATATTTCCCCTGCTCATTACTGTGCACAAATGTACTGTATGTAGTACACCCTTCTGGTCCCGGCAGACACATAGAAACCTCCCTGCAGGGTGCGCTTTGCGAGCACAAAAAAGAAATTGTGAGAGGAAAAATAAACATTTCACCTCCGCTGCTGCAACTCCATCCTAGGGGAAACACGGTATATAATATAATATAATATAATATAATCCTAATAATAATATGGGTATTATTTTTGTAATATTATATATAATATCACGGCCATACTCCGGGAGCTGAGCTGCCGGAGTACTGCCGAGCTCCCCGCGCCAGAGCTGCCGGACTGCCGACGCCGAAGCCGTTAGCTTCGGCGGCGGCCGAAAGGCTTCTCGTCCGCTGGTCCACAAAATCTTAGCTATGCTCTGATTGGAGGGGAGTAGGGAAGTGGGAGGTCATATTCAACTGTGCCGCCTGCCGCCAGGAGGGGGCGCCGAAACTGACTCGCTCGTTAACTGTAGGCGGGGTACCTTCAGAAATGCATATCGTACCGAAAAAAATCATGTACAGACTTTTTTCAAAGGCTGTATGCGTGTAGGAGCCCGAGACCCAAAAAAACACCCCAAATCCCAGGAAAAGTGTTGTCTTTATAATGTGTCCCCTTTAACGCTCCGCAGACCATACTGGAGGAACTCGTCAAATGTAGCGCTCTGATAGGACTAAAGTAGTGGTGGGGTTCAGAAGTAGTCCGCAACTAAAAACGAAAAATAATGATTTGCAAATAAAAAAAGCATGAATGTTTAATGCATTCATTTATTAAGTATTTATGAAATCATTTGACTATTTTCAACAAAGTAAATGCTTGTATTGCCATTCATTCGATTATATAATCTCTAAACATTGTATAGAAAATAAACATTTTGGATTATGGACAATTTCATAAAATATAAACTTAGCCCTGAATTTCAGTTTTCTGAAATTTAAATATTGCCAATCTTTTGCCTTTTTATTTTATTTTATTTTAACAGTGTATAGTATCATTCGCTATGTGCTGCTTATTGTCCTTTAACACGAGAGACTTCCCCAAACCTGCTGAGTGTCATCCAAAGCCCGACCAGTCCCTACTAAAGTGACCAAACCAAGGCGCGACCAGGATGACCTCAGTCTATTCACAGCCCCTTGAACAAAGACCGCCGTCCCCTAGTTGTATACGTTCACGTTCGCAGGGGCGCCATGGTGACCATTGCCCCCGACAACCAGATCTGGGCGGTTGTGGTCCCTCTCGCCTCGATTGATGGCCACTGTTGGCAGCCTCCTAGTCACATGCCACCAATAAGCATCCGCAAGAGTAATACAAAGAGGGTACTGTATATAAATGTGACCCCAATTTATTTTTATTGTGTAAAAAAGGTGTAGATATAAAGATCAAACTTTGGTCAAAATATATAATTTAATCGTACTTTTACTAGTCCTGAGGGCAATCAATTCTGTCCGAACTGGGGTCTTTATGTTCCTACGGGAAGATAACGTGGGACATTACCAAATTACGAAATTGTGTCAACTATTTGTGGTCCAAGATGGACCAAAGATTGCCTAACTGTGTTGTAGTGAAGGATGGCATCTTGTGTAATCAGGTAGATGGACCCAGTCGTATGGTTAATGTTTACCTTGAAGCAATTGCACACACACACACACACACACACACACACACACACACACACACACACACACACACACACACACACACACACACACACACACACACACACACACACACACACACACACACACACACACACAGGCATTTTGCATTCTCCCGGGGAGTTCACTTGTACTTTAGTTTTTAAACCTCTCCTTGTGTGCTCGTGTGCACACTTTGTGTTTTTAATAAGTCTGAAAGCAGCCAAAGCTCCCATCTAATATCTAAAGTGTTCATTTACATGTACCTAGAAGCCGAGGATCTAAAAGCCCCTGCTAATGGACGCAGGAGAGCAAGGGCTAAACCGGTACGACCTGAAGACGGCCTGAGGGGGTTGAACCCATCGGGGGGGGGGTTAATGCTTAAAGTTGAGGGCTCAGAATGATTGACAAGTGGTTGGGTGGTGACGAGGCTGATGTTGTGAAAGCTGGGTTCCGTAACAACTGTTGTTGCGATGATGGTGTGATAGCTGGGTGCTGTAACAACGCTTTTATTGTGAAAGCTAGGTGCCATAAACTTCTGTAACAACGCTTTTATTGTGAAGGCTAGGTGCTGTAACAATTGTTGTTGCAATGATGGCGTGATGGCTGGGTGCCGTAACAACTATTGTAACAACGCTTTTATTGTGAAAGCTAGGTGCCATAATCTGCTGAAACAACGCTTTTATTTTGATTGCCGTAACAACCTGTGTCACAACGCCGATGTTGTGAGTCTAGGTGACGTAACTGTTGTAACAGTCGTAATACCTGGGTAAACTTGTGAGAGCTGTTGAATTAGATTTGTCTTGTTGTGTAAAAGTGTGTAGAAAGACATTGGCTGTGCAATTTACGTAACGAAAAGACTGAACTGGAAAGGGATCGTAACAACTCTCTTGTTGCCCATTGATTTTGCATAATTCATAGTTAACGTAAAAATATTGCAATATTATTATTATGAAATGATTAACAGTAGGAAGCAAGGTCTTAATCAGTTTTGCACTAAAGCTTTTTTTAAATCATAGTAATCTGCAAAGATAACCGGGTGTAATACACCAGACTGACCAACAGGGGGTGTCGTACCCTGTCAATGGCTTGCAGAACCCTTCTAGATACAGAACGCTGTACTATGAACAGCGTTCATACTCGACCCTGGACAACTTATCTATTCTGTTCAGCTCCTCATTATAGACATGGTTAATTAAAACATGAATGCAGTATTCTTTTTATTTTTTTACTTGAACTTTGCTTCATTATAAAACACAACCACTCATACACTTGTAGAGATGCATTAATTCATGCATAAGATTCCATACACACACACACACACACACACACACACACACACACACACACACACACACACACACACACACAGGGGGTGAGTGTGTGTGTGAGTCCTGCCCTTGTTATGTATTGCTGTTTATCCAGACAGGGTCAGGCCCAGTGATGGCTTCATTCCTGATGACAGATTTATGACTGTTTGCCAGAAAGCTCACAGGGGGCTTGCTGTGAGTGTGTGCGTGAGTGAGAGTGTTTCAGTGTGTAAGGGGGGGGGGGGGGGACATGTTTTTTAAAACACCCCACATTCACACCCCAAAAACAGGGGAGTGGGCTCGGAAAATACAGTGGAGGGGTATTAAATTGTTTATCTTGCACCCCTCCCCCCTTACACCCTCACACACACACACACACACACACACACACACACACCACAGCTTATTTACTTTCTCACAATTACTGATCAACATCAGATGGCTAATGTTTTTCCAGTTTTTTCAATTTTTTTTCTTTGCCCTAGTTTATTTATCGGAAAAATATTACGATGTCATGCTCTGCGATGCGAAGTGGCGACGACCAGACGATCAGAACGGCGGCATTGTTCTGCCAGAGAAGGAAGCCCTGCTTCACGCTCTGCCTCTGGTGGAAAGAGGAAGCCCTCTTCCACTCAAGGCCTGTTCTCCACCGTGCGGTTAACGGATCGGGCTCGTCTCCACAACGTCCACAAAGCCTCCACTGTACTCCCCCGGTCCTCCTCGCTCCGAGAGGGAAGTCTCTTCAGGCCCCCCCCCCCCCCCCGGAGGAGCCCAGGTTTGTTTTCAAAGAAGAGCCAAAACACACACGCTGGAACAGGAAGTGGGCTCGCGGTCGTCTTGGAAGCGGAGAGCGTGCTCCAGCTGTCTCCTTACTTCTCCTCGCCCGCCCATCGCTTCCTCTTTTTAACAATGGCTGTCAGTTGGGTTTCTGGGGAAGTCGGCGGGGAGAGGAGAAGAACGAGAAGTTCCTTACAGCCCCCGGGAGAGAGTGAGAGAGAGAGCGAGCGTGCCGGGGCGGGGCGTGGTATTTAAGATTTGCGGGAAAGGAACTATCTCTCGACACGAACGGGCTCGAGGGGGGGGGGGGGGGGGGGGAGGAGGAGGAGGAGGTGATGAGGTGAGAAGGCTGCGTGTTGTTGCACCGTATCTCTTCTCCTCCGTACGCATCCTGTTTTCATTTCATTTTTTCTTCAGGGGGGGTTAGGCGTTTTTTATTTATTTCTTTCCCTTATTTTCTAATTAGGAGTTGATATTCCCCGTGCGCCATTTAACGGAAGCCACATTTTTCAGCCGGGGAAGGGTAATGAGGTGTGCGCGTCTGAACTTGAACCCGGGCGAGGAACCCCCACACACCGTGGCGGCGGCGGCGTGCGCTGCCCGCGTGCCCTTGTGCACACGTGGCACTGGCGCACCGTGACAGTGGGTTTGAGTAAGCCGTGGCCCGTGGACGCGGATGACCCCCACCCTCCCGCACCTCCTCCCCCTCCTCCATGTCCTCCCCCTCCTCCATGTCCTCCCCTTCTCCTCTCCTCTTCCTCCCTCCCCCCCTGCCTTCCTCTGACAGAGCATTAAGTGTAGCCAGTTCCGCTGAACTCCCCCTGCAGCTCCTTCGACATTAATCCATTGTGATGACAATCGACCTTGCTCTGAGATGTGTGTGTGTGTGTGTGTGTGTGTGTGTCCAGTGTCTCCCCTCTAGCTCATAACCACGCAGGTATCACTAGTCTATTCAATGACGATCTTCTCTCCTTAGCTGTCAAAACACGAGTCCTGGGGAGCCCTGAAGACTCGTTGCTCAGTTGGCTGTGTGTGTGTGTTTGTATGTTTCTCTCTGTGTGTGTGTGTGTGTGTGTGTGTGTGTGTGTGTGTGTGTGTGTGTGTGTGTGTGTGTGTGTGTGTGTGTGTGTGTGTGTGTGTGTGTGTGTGTGTGTGTGTGTGTGTGTGTGTGTGTGTGTGTGTTTGTCCGTGTCGGTGTTTGCGTCCGGGAGAGTGAGATGGAGAGAGACGCATGCGAGCGGTATCATGCCCTGTGCTAGGGCTCTCTAACCTTGGCTGCAAGAGAGCCGCGCTCTGCCCCGGAGCTCCTCCGGCCTCCAGGACCAGGGCGGGGGTGGCGGGGGGGGGGGGGGTCTTTGTCTCTGTTGTTCCCCCAGCTGAGAGAGCTGGTCTCTGGGCACGTCCAGCCTCGACCCTGGGTCCCAGCCCCCTGGGTGACCAGACCCCCAGCTAGAGGGGGTGGGGGGAGGGGGGGGAAGCAATGAGAGGCTGAGCAGTACAAGGGGCCATCTGGTGCCCGGTGAAGTTAACACACACACACGCACGCGCACACACGCACACACACACACATACACACACGGTTAACTAAAGTAAATGAGTATCTCTCATGTTTTTTTTTTTTTTCTATGTTACTTGCACAAAGACAAACATAAACACACACGCACAGAAAGAAACACGCAAACACTCTCACACACTGAAGCCGTGGCTGTGCAGCCCTGAGGCTGGGCTGGCTGTCAGAGCGTCTGTGCGTCTGACTGGGGAGGGGGGGGCCAGGGGCCAGACCCAGGACGGGCTGCTGAGGAGTGGGCCGAGAGCTCGCTAAATGTTCACCTTGATAAGCTGCTGTCTCTCACAGGCGCGCGCGCGCGCAGACACACACACACACACACGCACACACGCACACACACACACGCACGCTCTCTCATGCATGTGCGCGCGCACGCTCAAGCACGCATACATCCACACTCACTCGTGCATACACACAGACACACACACACAACAAATACGTGCACACCAAACAAGTAAATGGTGGATCTATGCTGTTCTCTCACACAAACAGGCACACTAACCCACACTCTCACACGCACTCGCACACACACACATCCATGCACACGAACACACGCGCATACAGAGCAGAACAGAACAAGTAAAAGGTGTGTGTGTGTTGGAGTGAGCATCACTTTAATCTTTAGTTGTGCTCCTGCTTCCCCCGTTCGCCACCAGGACAGCTGGTAGTAGTGCAGACAAAGGGAAGCAGGACTTTATATACCTACTCCTGCAATAGCCCCTGTTTGCAGACCAGAGTCTAAGAATATACGCGTTTATGTGTGAGACTCACTTCTAGTGGGGGGGGGGGGTGTGTGTGTGTGTGTGTGTGTGTGTGTGTGTGTGTGTGTGTGAGGTCGGGTCATGCAGATGGTGTGAAGTTGAGGCACAGACGGTTTCCTCAATTTAACTGCTTTTTATTATGCAAATCACCCTTTTATGAGACACGTACTTGCGTGGTTGTGTGTGAGTGTGTGGCCGCTTGCGTATGCTAGTGAGCACATGTTGAATTAAGCCTTTTGGTCTAATAAATATAAAGTAGCCATAAATGTCATTCTGAGGTTTCATAGTTTCATCATAAGGAAAGCAATTGTTTTATTAATAAGCAAATTGGGAAATTACGGTATCAGATTATATACCTGCCACCCAGTCCAAGTCCATTTATATTTTAGATTATGATTATGGCCTCTTGTTTTATCTTCACATATATGACTGCACTTGTTGATTTATGTATTAATTGGATCCCTCTCTCTCCCTCTCTCTTCCCCTCTCTCTCCCCCTCTCTGTCCGTAGAGGTGGGCGGGATCAGCGAGGAGACGGCAGCGTGCGATTGGTGGAGCCTGGGAGCCATCTTGTTTGAGCTGCTCACTGGCAAGGTAAGCCGTAAAAGTCAAAGTGTCATTCTCTCCCCCCCCCTGCCCAAAAAGTATCTCCGGTGCAAGGTGCTGTCGAGTGTCTGTAGGTGTCTTGGCTTTCAGCTCACACCCACCCTTTGTGGTGCTGCCAGGTTTTGTATCGCTGTGTGCTCCTGTGTGTGTGCGTGCGCGGTCGCTAGAGCACTGGATTTATTTAGTTGTTTTTCTGTGTGTGTGTGTGTGTGTGTGTGTGTGTGTGAGAGAGTGAGAGAGAGAGAGCGAGAGAGCCTTGTCTTGGCTGCCGTCTCACTCTCCGGTTCTCGCGAGTGCCAGGGGTGTCGGTGTGACTTTCTCCCCCCAGCCTGAGCTCCATCTGCCGGGCCAGGGGGGTCAGGCCTCCGAGGGGCCCCGCCGCTGGCTCCTGGAGCCCCACCCGGTGCAGCGGCGAGCTCTGACCTCAGACTGGCCCTGGGAAGGTGGAGCAGGAGCAGGAGGAGGGTGGAGCAGGAGGAGGAGGAAGGTGGATGAGTCGGGGCGGCTCTCCGAAGACGCGGGCGTCCCCTCTCCTCTACGGGGGGGG
>NC_079432.1:3163868-3176368 GCF_026213295.1 Gadus chalcogrammus
CCAAAAGGAAGACAAGATGTTACCAAGACAACCTTGACCTGCACCCCCCTGCCTCCCCCACCACCACCCCCACCCTCACCCATCCGTCCACAACTCCATCTAACCCCCCCCCCCCCCACCCGACCCACCTCCCTGCCACACCCTCCCGTACAGCGAAAAGGAAGACAAGATGTTATCAAGACAACCTTGACCTCCCCCCTCGTCTCCCCCCCCCCCCCACCCTCCCTCCATCCTCCCTCCCTCCCTCCCTCCCTCCCTCCCTCCACTTCAACCTCCAACATTTCAGAAGATCAAGTTGGAAGCAGATTACCTCTGGAACCAGGAGGCTTTTCTCTGAACAGTCCCGGGAGTATTAATACAATAAGCAGCACGGGAAAATATAATACAAGAATGTTTCCTTTTTTATTTCTATCAACGTAATCCGCAGAGATGAGCGCCCAACCGACCTGGAATATAATCCCAAGAAGCAGCTAGCGGCCTTGTCTTTCATCAGTGTGAGACTGAAGTCAGAGCGTCACACACACACACACACACACACACACACACACACACACACACACACACACACACACACACACACACACACACACACACACACACACACACACACACACACACACACACACACACACACTCCCCCCTCCCCCCAATCTCCTCCCTACATCCTCATACTTTTTAATAATCGTCCCAATATTTAAGAGGATGCTAGCTTGGTCCATCTGCAACGGCAATCTCTCGTCGAGCGACCATATTTAGCCAACTGCGTCATTACAGAACGGTATGTACACAAAAACGGTACAATAATAAGTGTGGTCTGTATGCTGTGTTTTTCTGAGATGCGGTGTCCACTTCAGATGTTAGCTGTCGTAAGCCCGGTAAATAGGAGAGATATCATCCAATGAAAATGATCCCTTTCGTCATAAAACGGTTGAATGGTGATGAAGGACAGAGGACATCAGCGTGGGATTGGTTGCCTTCAGTGATGTTAAGGCGGGACTTCATGCGCTGACGGTTACACCATCGATGATCTGCTGTGGAGGTCTCTGAGAAAATGTGAAACATTTTGAGAAGTAACTTTATTTATTTTTCTGTGCTCTCAATCTTTATCTCCCCCCTCTCTCCCTCTCTCTCTCTCTCTCGTTCTGTATCTCCCACTCGCTTTCTCCCTCTGTTATCCCCCGTCTCCCTCCCTCTATCTAAGCAGCGTAATTTGAGTAAATGACAGTGGAACATCTGCTGTGCATAAGAGAGAGGCCAACACTTTAACATGCAGATGTCTCTCTCCATCTGCATTAATTCAATAATTACCGCAATAGAGAGGGACGGGGATTTTTTTTTATAGCTTAAGACAATGTTATCCGTGCCAGTTGGTACAGGAGAGAGAGGCGTGGGGGGGGGGGGGGGGGGGTCTGCATGAATGTGTTTGTGTGTGTGTGTGTGTGTGTGTGTGTGTGTGTGTGTGTGTGTGTGTGTGAGTGCATGTGTGTGTGTTAGCGTGAGTGCGTGAGCATGTTTGTTAGTGTTTGAGGGTGTGTGCGTGTGAGCGAGCGTGTCCATGTGTGTCTGTGTGTATGGGTGTGTCAGTGTGTGAGGGATTGTGTGTATGGGTGTGTCAGTGTGTGAGGGATTGTATGTGTGTGTGTGTGTGTGTGTGTGTGTGTGTGTGTGTGTGTGTGTGTGTGTGTGTGTGTGTGTGTGTGTGTGTGTGTGTGTGTGTGTGTGTCTGTGTGCATAAGCACGTGTGTGTTTGTTTGTGTGAACGTGTGCGTCTGCGTGAGCGTGTGTGTGTGTGTGTAAGTGTGTGTGTGTTTGCGAGCGTGCGTGTGACTGAGCGTGAGCGTGCGTGTTTGTGTATGTGTGTGTGTCCCTGTGTGTGAGTGTGGCGCTGGAGCGGAGGGTAGATTATTACACCATTTAGCCTGAACAAGCTGTCACATTGCGGAGAATCCCACAGATTCTGCAGTGCCCTTGGTGGGTCACTGGCAGCCTCTGAATGACCAATGAGGCCTCCACAGCCCCACTTGGCCCCACGCACACGCATACACACACACACACACACACACACACACGCATACGCACACACACACACACACACACACACTCGCACACACACATACACACACACACACACACACACACACACACACACACACACACACACACACACACACACATGATCAGGTAAAGAAGGTTGGTCTTGTGTGTGTGTGTGTGTGTGCGTGCGTGTTTGTCTGTGTGTGTGTGTGTGTGTGAGTGTGTGCGCATGCGCATGCGTGTGTGCGGATGTGTGCGTGTGTGTTTACATGCATCAGCATAGGTATGTGTGTGTGAGTCAGTTCTTGTGTGCGTGTTTAACAGCGTGGGTAAATCCTGTCGGTGTGTGCGTACGGTGTGTTTGAACCCCCACATTGACGTGGAAGAGAGAATTACTTTAATCATCTGTACTTTCTCGTTCAGAGGCGATATCAGGTTAGGGACGGACTCCTGATATGAGGCAACCGCCGGATGATAACTTTTCGAAATTAAAAAGATGTCATGAAACAGATAAAGGGTATATTGTATATCAATCAGATTGTCAAAGCGAAGCGTCAGATTGACAGGGGACGGCAGCACGTCAGTGCATCTGAAAGTACAACTGACCTCTGAATCTTAATGACATTTAAAACGCCAGCTCGTCACATTCTGGCCGGAAACAACAATTAGCCGTGAAACTATTAGGGATCCACTGGCCCCCGTTCAGCAGTGCTTTACCGAGAGCCGGGTTCAAATATCTTGTGTTCATCAAAAGCTTTTATAAAGCGGTCAGCTTAATCTAATTAGAATGTCCCCATTAAACCAATGAATGAGATTACATCGGGACAATTTAAACACCACAATTTACTAACCCTTAAAAAGAATTTAAAAAAAATAAAAAGACCCAGCGATATTTCCAGCTCTGTTCTCCTCTGCTCTCTACCTTTGGACGGACACATGTGTTAAAAAACAGCAACAACAACAACAACAACAATAACAACCGCAATGGCAGTGAATTAAAAACTAGCTGCGTCTGATTGGTCTATTCCGGGGACTCGGGGGGGTCACAGGACCTAGCCCTCCGACGCTAACGACGGGCTAGCTGTATGACCTCATCATCTGCAGTATCAGGTCAAAGGGAGGTCACATGACCCGTAAACCATACAACCTGAACTATGAGCACACGCGCCCACACACACACACACACACACACACACACACACACACACACACACACACACACACACACACACACACACACACACACACACACACACACACACACACACACACACACACATACACACACACACACACACTTACACACACTAACTCATGTGGGCCCCTGGACCGGCGTGACCGGGGCCCGTAGGGACCGTCGAAGGAGGGGAGAGGTGTGGAGAGAAACTGGGGGGGGCCTGGTGGTCTGGGAGGCCCCGGGGGGCCGTAACACCCAGCTGACCCCCGCTGCCCCCCCCCCCCGTGGAACCCCCCCCGAGCCCAACACTTGGGTCCGTTTAAGAAGTTTCCACAGAAAAGAGTGAAGATAAGTTAAGATAAAGTCTTCAGGTGCTCTGAAGTGAGTCAAGTGAAACGCCATCAAGTACACACACACACACACACACACACACACACACACACACACACACACACACACATGCAAAGACACACACACACATGCAAAGACACACACACAACCAGGACTGCAAACACAAACAAAGAAACAAATATGCACACGCAACAGCCAGGATTATAATAAAAACAAGTCCACACACCAAGACACACACACACACACACACACACACATTAAAACCTCAATCGCGCAAGCCTGCTAAACATAGTGGACAAAGGAAAATATGCGTATACTTGGCCGGCCAACATCCTTTGATTGCAGAGTTGCTACAGTAGGAAACAATGCACAGGCTCTATTAATACTCCAAGGAGAGAGAGAATTCCTCTCAGAGGGAGCTCAAAGGAGCCAGCTTCCAGGCTATTTACAGACTCACTGACTGATTGGATGTGTGTGTTTCTTTGTGTGTGTGTTTTTGTTCATATATGTGTGTGTGTGTGTGTGTGTGTGTGTGTGTGTGTGTGTGTGTGTGTGTGTGTGTGTGTGTGTGTGTGTGTGTGTGTGTGTGTGTGTGTGTGTGTGTGTGTGTGTGTGTGTGTGTGTGTGTTATACGTGCACTGTCCCCTCTGTTGTCTTCACTCTCTCGTCAATTGTGTCTGGAAGATCTCTGGACATGCTTAATTAAGAGAGAGAGAGAGAGAGAGAGAGAGAGAGAGAGATAGAGAGAGAGAGAGAGAGAGAGAGAGAGAGAGAGAGAGAGAGAGAGAGAGAGAGAGAGAGAGAGAGAGAGAGAGAGAGAGAGAGAGAGAGAGAGAGAGAGAGAGAGCGAGAGAGAGAGAGAGAGCACGAGAGAGAGAGAGTGAGGGAGAGAGAGCGAGGACGAAGAGCGCTGGGGGCCTTAAGTCCTGTGTGCTTTATGCTGTAAACTCTGCTCCTTGGCGGTGTATTATTATGATACCACCAGCAGATAATGGATCCCATTATCTCTAATGGGTGTGTGTCCACAATTAACAGGCAAGAAGGCGGGGGCCGCAGGGTCATGCGGGCACGTGCCCTGCCTGCCTGCCTGCCGCCCACCCACACACACACACACACACACACACCTACACCCCACCTCCAACCCCCCCCCCCTCGCTAATCGCTAGCCTTTTCGATAGCCCCAACTTCATTAGCTTCGCTGACAAACTCCCCAGAAAGTGCAGCCGAGCGACAGTGGAGGAAGAAGACAATGGCCGTCCATTAAAGGAGTGGAGAGAGAGAGAGGGAGGGTGAAGGAGCGAGAGGGGAGGAAGGGGTGGTGAAGGTGGTGGTGCTGGAGGTGGTGGCGGTGGTGGTGGTGGTGGTGGTGGTGGGTGCGTGCTATTGTTCTGGACTGTTTTAGCCCCTTGGCCTCACCCTGCTCAACTGTTGTCACTTCTAAGTTTAGAGAGAGAGAGAGAGAGAGAGAGAGAGAGAGAGAGAGAGAGAGAGAGAGAGAGAGAGAGAGAGGAGAGAGAGAGAGAGAGAGAGAGAGAGAGAGAGAGAGAGAGAGAGAGAGAGAGAGAGGGAAAGAGACAGAGAGAGAGAGCAGCGGGGGGAGGAGATGGATGTGGAGGAGCAAGCAGAGAAGAGTGAGGGGGAGGGAGGGAGGGAGGGAGGGAGGGAGGGAGGGAGGGAGCGAGGGAGGGAGGGAGGGAGCGAGCGAGGGGAGTTATGGAGAGGTGATGGTGAGGGCTGTCAGATGGGGGTGTAAATGGACGGCCAGGAGGAGTGATGGAGGGGTAGGAGGGAGAGGAGATGAGGAACGAAGGTGATGGACGCTTGGATGGACAGACCGTGTCATGTGCTCTCGCACACACACTCTCAAAAAGAAACACACACACACACACACACACACACACACACACACACACACACACACACACACACACAAACAGACAGACACTCACACACACACAAAAACACACACACACACACACACACACACACACACACACACACACACACACACACACACACACACACACACACACACACACAGGCTTGTGAGAACACATACCGGTACTTCAGACTATTGAGAAATGTGTGCGATTTGGTTTTGCGCATCTAAATCACTCAATGAAATCAGTTAATTAAAACGCTCAAAGAAATCAGTCGATAACAGATGTGACTCGGTGTCGGTGTGCGCGTGTGTTGCGTACGATGTCTCAGTGTGTGTACCAATCCACGCTTATGTGCGCGTGTGTTTGCGTACGATGTCTCAGCGTGTGTACCGATCCACGCTTATGAATATGTGCGTGCGTGCTCGCGCGTGTCCGTGCGCGTGCATGTCCGTGTCTGCGCGGCGGCTTGTGTCTGTGAATGCGCAGCGCCCGGGCGTATCTTAAGATACTTAAGATAGTTACGAGGCCCCGACGGCTGCCGCCCTAATCTGAGGGACGAGCGACATGCTGGGACACCGGGGGGGCCCAATAAAAACACCACAGAGCAGACCGCCGCGCACCGGCGGGTTAAGGGGACGGAGACGCCGCCCCAGCTGTCCCCCGTGGGGGGGGGGGCACTAAGACCCCCAGTGAAAGCGGGGCTTAGCGTGATACCACAGGGCAGGGGTCCATCGCTGGTCCCCGGCACGGGGCCCGAGCCAAAGCAAAGACAAATGGATAAACAGAGGGGACGAGATGGAGCGTCTGCAAAGCCCCCCCGCGGGAAGGGTGCGGGAGAGGGGGGGGGGGGGGGGAAGACGACCAGCCAGGCAGGCAGCAAGGCATCAGGACATCACAACCCTCCATCACACACACACACACACACACACACATACACACACACACCACACACACACACACCACACACACACACACACACACACACACACACACACACACACACACACACGCACACGCGCACGCGCACACACACACACACACACACACACACACACACACACACACACACACGCGCACACACACACACACACACACACACACACACACACACACCACACACACACACGCACACGCACACGCACACGCACACACGCACACACACGCAGCCAGGAGTGGAGACAGTAGGCGTTTAGGCCGAGGGCTTGGCCCCTGAGCTGGGGGGACCGGGGGCCCATGCGGTATGGGAGACATTGTCTCTCGGTGAGTCAGGGGGGTCGCCAGGGGGAATGCGGGTTTAGACGGAGCTTTGGGTGGCGTAGCGGCGGCCGTTTGGCCGAGTCTTGGAATGTGTGTGTGTGAGGGGGGCAGCCCAGACCCGTGGAGATCGACAGAGCCCCCTGTCACGCAAAACACACGCACGCGCACGGGCACGGGCACGCGTACACACACGCTGAAGAAATACGTAGAAACATACGCACACAAATGCACGTGCACACACACGTATACATACATTCACAGAAGCAAAGACACCCACACACATATATGCAGACACAGACACACACACACACACATACATACAAAAACACACACACACACACACACACATACATACACACCACACACACAATACAAATACTTAAAAAGATTACTAGCAGACACAAGGCACATGCCAGTCGGCACATTGACTGACCTACTCTCCCTCTCTCTGTACCTCTGTGTCTCTGTGTCTATTTCACACATTAACATTGGAATGTATACATGAATGCGAACACACTTTGCCCACACTTTGCCCACACGCAAACACACACAGACACACCTCACAAAGGCCATAATTCTACTATTACTCTCTCTGGCGCTCAACCAATCAACACACAAAGTTCAGGCCATCCTTGAATCGGTGCCCTGTTGATGACCCACACACACACACACACACACTCTATCACACGCAAACACACACACACACATACTATCTCGAACACATGCACACACAATCTATCTCACAAACACACACACACTCTATCTCACAAACACACACACACACACAAACTCTATCTCGCAAACACACACACACACTGTATCGCACACACACGTACACGCACACACACAAGCACACAAACGCGGACACGAATATCCACACACACATAGCCTGCCCTCTGTCAGTGCTGCAGTTCTGCGCTAACTAGGGGTTGAGGGTCACAGAACTCATCGGGTTCTAACAAGGGAGGTGGGAGACCTCTACAGTACCACACACACACTAACACACACACTGACACACACACACACAAACACACACACACACACACACACACACACACACACACACACACACACACACACACACACACACACACACACACACACACACACACACACACACACACACACACACACACACACACACACACACACACGGCTCTTTAACCTTACTGGGTTTCACACACCAACCGCGTGCATGACCCCCCAACAATAGAGAGGCATTAACAGCTGCACTTTTTACGAGCTCCACGCGGTGACAAAGCACAGCGCATTCGCACCAGCGGTGGCGCGCCTCCCTGCGCTCCTCTTTACGCACGGACTTCAACACGGACCGCCCGGTGTGCACGTGGAGGCGGAGTGAGTCCCAAAGCCGACTGAAGAAAAAACGATATGGAAAAAAGGGTGGATGATAGAGATGATTATGTTACTGATCAGATCTCAAGCATCATGTAAAGCCGTCGCGTATCGCTCAGCGTAATCAGGAGAAACAGCCATGGCCTTAAGTGCCCGCGTCCTTTATGCTGAACAAGCAGGAAAAAAGGAACAAAGCCGATTTCATCTGATGTTTGTTGACGTTTGAATTAAAGCACTTGATTGATTGGTCGATTGCTCCGCATGACCTGACCAACGGAACCGGTTCGACCTGGACGCTCCCCTCAGATAATCGTTTCAGAAGGCTGCGTGTGTTCAGTGTATTTTGATGTTTATACTGTGTGTTCTCAAGTCTGTTTTGGCAGTTAAACTTGAGTTTATGTACAAAACATTAAAAGCTATACAAGTTTATTTCAACAGTGTTTTAAAACAATATTTATATTAGGTTCCTGTAAGACGCAAGACAAACTGCTTGACATCACTTGAACATATTCAATATTGATCATAGGGATCAGACATTAAACATCTGACACAGTAGAAGCAACACTGTCTCCTCAGGGTAGATATTGAAACCAACAAACAACATGTCTTCCTCCTCAGCCCGACCGGTTCAGTCTGGTATCAGTTTAATACTTTAGTCGTGTCTCTTCCTCTGTTGATTTGTCCTAACAGGGTTTCCTTGAGAACTAAATCTACTTAGGATTTCTTATTAATATTTCCCTTCATCGAAAATTATAATCCTTTCATCCACCCCCCTCTTTCGTTCACTCACATCAACACACATGCACACACGAGTGCACACACACACACACACACCCACACACACACACACACACACACCCCCCCCCCACACACACACACACACAGAAACACACAGTTTTCCCTATCTATCTCTCTCTCCCCCTCTTTCTCTCTCTCTCTCTCTCTCTCTCTCTCTCTCTCTCTCTCTCTCTCTCTCTCTCTCTCTCTCTCTCTCTCTCTCTATCTCTCTCTCCCCCTCTCTCTCTCTCTCTCTCTCTCTCTCTCTCTCTCTCTCTCTCTCTCTCTCTCTCTCTCTCTCTCTCTCTTTCTTGTTCTATCCCTCTCTCTATTTTCTCTCTAGTTCTCTCTCTCTCCCGCATTTCTCTATAGGTCTCTCTCGCTCTCTCTCTCTAGGTCTCTCTCTCTCTCTCTCTCTCTCTCTCTCTCTCTCTCTCTCTCTCTCTCTCTCTCTCTCTCTCTCTAGTACTCCCTCAGGTCCTGGACAGAGCAAGGAGTCATCATGTTGGGTGAGATGTTAAAGGGATGCGGAGCAGAGAGGTGGAGTTGATGGTGTTCCTTCCAAATCAAATCATCTGGATCCTCCGGTGTAATCAAGACGGGGATGTGGAGAGGAGAAGGTAATCTCCTCACTGGACATGACTCCCTTGCTTCCGTGTTATTAAAAAATGAGGAGGAACAAATCTTTAGATTGAAAGACTGCGAGGGGAGGATGGAGGGGGGGGGGGGGGAATTATGATAAATCAGTGGAAACTAGGGCAAGGTTGGATAATGCCTTCGGATACACGCAAGGTACAAATCTTCACCTCGGTGTGTGTGTGTGTGTGTGTGTGTGTGTGTGTGTGTGTGTGTGTGTGTGTGTGTGTGTGTGTGTGTGTGTGTGTGTGTGTGTGTGTGTGTGTGTGTGTGTGTGTGTGTGCGTGCGTGCGTGTGTGTGTGTGTGTGTGTGTGTATGTGTGGGTGTGTGTGTGTGTGTGTGTGTGTCTGGGTGTGTGTGTGTGTGTGTGTGTGTGTGTGTGTGTGTGTGTGTGTGTGTGTGTGTGTGTGTGTGTGTGTGTGTGTGTGTGTGTTTGTGTATGTGTGTGTGTTTGTGTGCTCAAATAGTGTGTACCTGTGTAGGTACCTGTGTAGGTGTGTACCTGTAACGGGCATGTGTGTTTACGAAATATTCTAAATTACTTGACCCTGAATCTACTGCATTTCCACCAGTCAGGGGCTGGCTGGGACATGGATAACAGCTCCAAGTGGCTGGGCCAGGTAGGTTGTATAGGGTCACCCTGGTGCTCTGGAATGAGGTTGACAACGGTCGGATGGACGTCGGATAAAGTGCAATTACAGATAACATCCAGAAGATGGCGCACTCTAACAGACGCGGAAACTGACCTCATTACAGTAATTTGGCACTCAAGGACTATTGACGCTAACAACAACAAAAACTGTATGCATTGCATTAGTATTGCTAATAATAATACTAATTACATGAAGAAGAAATTAGAAAAAAAGGAGAAGGAGGATTAAAGTGTATATGACAGATAATCGTTTCTCTTTATATCGATATGTCTGGAATATGTTGGTATGGTAGCCCTGAAAAAAAATGCTCAGGGAATGGACATGCATATTCTATCATCGCCGCCGGCGGCTTTGCCTGTATCATCCTTCCACCGCCACTAGAGAGCAGTGTTGTGTTTCTCTAACCGCTTCATTGACAATCAATTTAGAATTTGGAAGAATTTCCCAAGCAAGGCGATCGGCAATAAAGAATAAAAGTTTTTTAAAACGTTTGGGTACTCAATGTTAATAAACCCAATAAAGACATCTAAATGTGGTTACCAGGGCTATTGTCATCAACAATAGACAATATTGCGCTTATGTTTCCAGAGCTGATGCTGGAGCTGGTGCTGGTCAGATCGCTGATCGCCACGCCTCTCCACCTACCATGTATGACTTTAACTCCGGTTGACGCGCCCAGAGGGGTCTCTACGCCTTCTCCCACGCCGACCCTCGACGTTGCTGTCGAGTCATCGCAACAATCCCCCTGCCACACGTGGAATAATCCCATTCAGGAGGAAAGGCAGGAATTTAAGAACGGAATATGAAGGACACCATCCAGGGAGTGGAGAGGTTCGACAGCCCGGGAAAAGGGCGAGGACTCCGGGTCACCAAACCCTTTAAGGTCGGCGAGCTTATCTTCTCCTGCCCGGCGTACTCCTTCGTGCTGTCGGCCAAGGAGAGGGGCAGCTACTGCGAGTACTGCTTCAACAGGTAGGCCATGATTCAACGAGTAGCCCCTGCTCCAGCACGGTTCACCTGCAGACCCTGGGTCAGACATCACCTGCTGTAGGCCTGTTGATTGTGTTGTGGCATGCTGACAATATCACACTTATTGTGTGACTTAAAGAGATGCTCGTGTGTGTGTAGTGTCCTCGGTAGCACGTGTAGCAGGCTATGAATGAGTTAACGTTGTAGGCCCGTTTCATGACATAGGCCTTCATTACAAGTTCATTAACTCTTTATTATAGAGAGAAATCTAATATATTATTGGCATGATGGGTTCAGGAATAAGTGTATACAAACATACAATTGTGCATCACACAATTTTTTTCATTTTTTATGGAGCCATATTTTTAAACAGGTCTTGCAAACCAATGAGGGTATAGGCCTAATACTCATGTAGGAGTAATTCCTTTTTTAAAGTATTTCCTCGTGATTACAAATGCTTAATATTAGATGATCGTTTTTTTTATCAAGATGATCTTATTTTAGTTATTCAGATCATATTCGTTGTGCACATCCAGGATAATGTCTTAACTCATCTGTGTTGCACGGATCTACAAAACCATTCACCAGTCTAGCTGCATGCACACGTGATGCTCAGTCACTATAGTGACCCTCCATGAAGTATTGTGTAATAGCTTTCATCACCAAATTTTCTTTCTTTTCATCATGCTTCGTAAAATATGTAAATGTGTATCATAACACACTAACCTTTTGCAGGAGTGAAATGTTGAATGTCATCGAGGCTTTTCATTCTTTCATCAAACAAGTGATGAAGGAAATATTGAAACCTGATGCGGTACAGACTCAGTCCTTCAGTGGGAAGTAGCTGATAAGAGCTAAAAGCTTTTCAAAAAAGAAAGGTGGGGTTAAGGATGTTTCGCGTGCATCCGATACATCATCATATGTCTTAATTGAGACGTCTTTTTGTTTATTAGAAATGTCCCCTTTGCATAGCTGTTCCCAAATCACCAGATCTGAATCAAGCTTGGTTTTACTTCACTTTTTTTCGCCACTCTGCAAGTGTTAAAATAAATTAAATATGTGAAAGTCGTGAAGAGATTTTCACACATGAATTAGTAATCGATTTATGACTCATCAGAACCTCAGTCAAATAAATATGGAATTTTACAGTGGAGTTTTGAGAGGTAAGTCCCCTCTGAGATGTGATTTACCTAATCAAAAGTGTTGTGATGATGAGTTGTAACGTCATGTGTTGATGATTAGAGATGCAGAGCAAAGGGATGGTGCATAATTAGGGTTAGGGTTAGGTTTTTTAATCATGACCAAAGCCTGAATCCAGACTTCCTGCTAGTGACAGGAAGTAAGAAATAAAGTTGTTCCAACAGCACAACTATGTATCCAACCGGTTTGTATTCAAACAAAGTCGGGAC
>NC_079432.1:3181368-3188848 GCF_026213295.1 Gadus chalcogrammus
GGTCTCCCAGGAGCCAGAAGAACATTCCTCTGGTGTTCTGAAGTAAAGAACTGTGACACTCAATTCAGACCCCCTGTGGCAATGTTAAGTCATTCTTATGGATCCATAGCGACATAGATGGTTCGGTCGGTTAGGGTTTCAATACTGTGCGTGTATAGATAGTATAGATCCGTGCCAGTGTGTGTGTGTGTGTGTGTGTGTGTGTGTGTGTGTGTGTGTGTGTGTGTGTGTGTGTGTGTGTGTGTGTGTGTGTGTGTGTGTGTGTGTGTGTGTGTGTGTGTGTGTGTGTGTGTGTGTGTCTTTGTGTGTGTTGAGTGATTGGTAGTGGGGGGGAGGCGGTGGTTGAAATGGGGTTAAAAACAAAACAGCTGAATGGTAGACTGGGTTATTTAAAGGCATCTGTGCTAGAGAGGAGCACCCATAACTAAACCAACTGTGTGTGTGTGTGTGTTGGTGTTGGTGTGTGCGTGGGTGCATGCTTGCGTGCGTGTTTGTGTGTGTGTGTGCGTGTGTGTGTGTGTGTGTGTGTGTGTGTGTGTGGGTGCGTACGTGCGTGCGTGTGTGTGTGTGTGCGTGCGTGCCACCAGGTGATGATCAGCTACATAGACATCCTGTACCCGACAGACGACCGCAACAGCAGGCTGAGGGATTCTTACTACTTCACCTGTGACTGTCAGGAGTGCAAAACCCAGTCCAAAGTAAGAACCGCCCGACGAAGAGACACACACCTTAGATACACAGACCACCGCCCAACATAGATACACAGACCATATATACAGAACATAGATCCACAAAACGTAGACACAGACCATAGGACTTAGATACACAGGCCATAGCTCCACAGACCATAGATCCACAGACTATAGATACACAGACCATAGTTACACAGACTATCAACCAACTTAAATACACAGACCATAGAAACGCAGACCATAGACACGCAGACCATAGACTCACAGACCATAGATACACAGGCCATAGAAACACAGACCATAGATACAAAGACCATAGATACACAGACCATAGATACACAGACCATAGACACACACACCATAGACACACAGACCATAGACACACAGACTATAGACACGCAGACCATAGACTCACAGACCATAGATACACAGACCATAGACTCACAGACCATAGATACACAGACCATAGATACACAGACTATCAACCAACTTAGAAACACAGACCATAGAAACGCAGACCATAGACACGCAGACCATAGACTCACAGACCATAGATACACAGGCCATAGAAACACAGACCATAGATACAAAGATCATAGATACACAGACCATAGATACACAGACCATAGAAACACAGACCATAGATACAAAGACCATAGATACACAGACCATAGACACACAGACCATAGACACACAGACCATAGATACACAGGCCATAGAAACACAGACCATAGATACAAAGACCATAGATACACAGACCATAGATACAAAGACCATAGATACACAGACCATAGATACACAGACCATAGATCCACAGACCACAGAAACACAGGCCATAGACACACACACCATAGATACACAGACCATAGATCCACAGACCACAGAAACACAGGCCATAGACACACGGACCATAGACACACAGACCATAGATCCACAGACCATAGATACACAGACCATAGGTACCGCCACACCACCCTTGCGTTTCGTCTCCCAGGACAAGGCCAAGCTGAAGGTGCGAAAGCGCAGCGATCCCTACGAGCCGGAGGTGGTCAGCGGCATGGTGCGCTATGCCCGCAAGAAGATGGGCGAGTTCAGGGCCATGAAGAGCGAGAAGAATATCCTTCTGTCCAGCAAGAGTGGCTTTGTGTTGTGCAGTGGAGTTGGCCCTTTATCAACCTGAAAGACATTCTGTTCTTCTCGCATTGAATGTTACTGTAATACTTATTTAATATGGGGACTACAGAGCTGTGGATGTGACTAAATACTGAAACACACTTTGACGTAGCTGACACACATTTCAGAACTGGGTCTTGGTCTTCAGAAACATAATCATATCCGTTCCGCTGAATTGATCCATTTTGCTGAGGTCTGCTTTACCATACCTCCCTAGCTTCTTTCCTCCATAAGGTTCAATGAAGTGCTGTTGATTAGTATTCAACCGGCACACGATGTCAGTCTCCAGAATTGCAGTTTGATCGCATGAGTGACAATTGAACATTAACATTAAGCCTGAACAAACAAAAACACATTAACCTTCTTGAAACCACCCTCAGCACAACAGCAGCCCCCTGCTGCAGCTCCATCTCTGTACTGTAACTCTTTGTTCAAGTGGGTCTAGCTGGTAAGATAAGGCCTCCTAAAAAAGGTCCCCAGCTGTCCCAACCCCCAAACCCGTGTATGCAGCCTTGACTCTCTGGCACCCCCTAGCGAGCTGCTGGAGATGTGCGTGCAGAGCCTGGACGAGATGGGCACGGTGTTCGACGACGCCAACGTCTACATGCTCCACATGATGTACCAGGCCATGGGCGTGTGTCTGTATCTGGGCGACTGGGACGGAGCCATCCACTACGGGGAGAAGATCCTGAAGCCCTACAGGTCAGGACGCCTCGGGTTAGACAGACTGGTGGCCCACCGTGGTGGTGAGGGCAGTATCTCCTCACTCGTCTTCTGAAATGTCCTGCACAATTTATCAACATGGAGGTCATCCGACTAGGATTGCACTTAAGATGTAACTCGACGGCCAGTGTTATTTTTGCTACGGAAGAGATGTATAAATACGAAGAGAATTAGGAGAATCACATTGGTACATTTTATATTAGAATATGTACAATAGCCTTCTAATACTGTCTGGTCCCCTTAGCAAACAGAGTTATTGTGGTTCATGTGGTCCTAGCTACCTTTCTTGTACACGAGGAATGGGTCAACCTAGTGATTGTTAGTGCTTGGGACTTGGTTCTATGAACATCCTTACTCTACCGACAGCGATATATTGTTGTTTCTCTTTCTTCGGACCAATGTGCTTATTTTAAGTCGCTTTGGTAAATGTAAATGGTCCATCGTTAGTCGACTCTGTGCTGGACGCCTGTGTCCTCCCCCGGTGAGTCCAGCTGACGTGGTGGTGGTGGCGGTGGTGGTGGTGTGTCCTGTCTCCTCCTGCAGTGTGCTGTACCCGGCCTACTCCCTCAACGTGTCCTCCATGTACCTGAAGCTGGGCCGGCTTTACATGGGCCTGGAGAAACGCTCCCGCGGCCTCAATGCCCTCAAGAAGGTACCGGGCTGCTCAGAACGCATGGGGCACGTTTGGACTCTGATTTGGTTTATTGAGGGACATAGATCCACTTCATGTGTTGAATCAGCAGTCAATTGGGATGAGTCGGATACATTGTAATAATGTGGGTTTTATTTTATTTGTGTGTTTGTGTGTGTGTATGCATGTGCGTCTGTGTGTGTGTGTGCGTCTGTGTGTGTTTGTGTGTGTGTGTGTGTGTATCTAGGCGATGGCGATCATGGAGGTTGCCCACGGCAAGGATCACCAGTACATGGCAGAGTTGCGTAAAGAGATAAAATAACAAGAAGTAGGAGAAAAGTCACACTATGGACTGAAAAAAGCAAATGGACGTTTCCCAGAACTAAAGGCCTATTCTCTTCTTCTGCAATGTTGTTGTATAAAGTTAAAACCTTACATTTTCTACGGACAATATAAAAATGCACAGTACCCAATAACTTTGTACGTATTCAAAATGTAGGTATATATATTTTCCGTAGGTGGAAGAAACGTTTTTTCTAGATATTTGTTTGTCTTGGCATGTGATTGGTCAATGAGTTTGTACTCGTGGCTTCAATCTCAAGCTGTTTACACGTGTGGGCGGGAAACGGTGCAGCGAAATCCCTCTCGACCAATGAGGCGTAGCGGCTTTGTAACCAGGTGGCCTATCACGCACCAGGGACTGTGACCCTGGCACGGTGAGACTCTGCATTAACACCTTTTTGCAACTACCATGCGTCTGTTCGTGTTCAGATCTGTACTAATCCTCACGCCTCACCGGCAGGTGCCAACACAGGCTCACATTTGTAACATAAGACGTTATTCTGAAGTCACATACTTAGAGAAAATAAGGCTTTATTGTATTATGGGCAAGTTTGAAAGCTTGTACATGATTGGAAGGGGGGGAAGGGGAGAAAAGACATATACAATATGCAATAATGCAATAAAAAAAAGCATATACAAAACATATTTACACAATACAATTTTTGAAAGCCGTCCAGATATTTTGCCAAAATATTGTGTGAAAATAAACAAAACAAGTGGAATGCAGTGGGTGAGAAATATTGTCGCAGAGTTCAGCGGTGAAGCTTGAAGCCGGTACTGATCTGATGAGGGATACTTTATATACAGGGAATATAAAAAAAAGCATGCATAGTATATTATTATCTTACGGTAGCTTAGGGGTACCAAGTCGAAAAATAATAACAAAAGTAATAAAAAGACATTCGTAGAAATCTTTTTTTTTTCACGTCCGTTATGTACAGAGATACTTTGGACATGGCTGGCTTTGCATTACGTTTGAAAAGAATACAACCGGTTAATAGAGCCAGTCATACATAATGAACTGCTACTGAGTGTGGCTATTTTGTATACAGATTTCGGCACGTGGTTACGCTATACTTTGTGGGTTTGAATCAATCAGTCGCTCTAGGAAATGGCCGCCTTTTTCTGACACAACGCTGGTGTTGGTAGCAAAAATACAAATGGCCGCCTTGATGACCTAAATGAATACAATTCCCTGGGTTTCTACCATAGACTTCATCAGAAAGGAGGCAATGGTTAGAAGCCAGGTCAAGTAACTGAAAAACCATGTTGTAGTCCATGGTGAAATGTTATGATTTTGTCTACAGAACTGAACGCATAGTGTGTCAAACACTGGGGGTTTTAGTACTAACATTGGTCGTTTTTACAACTAAGCTACAAGGAATACCAGTAAGTGACTCCCTCTCTTTTGTTTTAGAAATGTCAATAAGGCACAAACAGTGTTAAACAGACAAAGAAACCGTCCCCTCCATTTTGGAGCCGTTTCTTTGTCATCGGAGCAACGTTGTCTCCATGGCGATCTGGCTCTCCATAGACCAAACTACAACAACAGCTACCATTGTTACTTAATGTTGTTGACTTTGCTAATGTTGAACTCGATGAACAAAGAGGTTTAAGATAAGTTCATATCTTTTCTTTTAAGTTAGATAAATAACATGGATGTGTGGTATGTTGTTACGTTTGTGTGTGTGTATGTGTGAGGGAATTGTATTGTACACATTTAGCTAACAAATTCTTAATGAGAATACAGTAAGTCTGATGTAAATTAAGAGTTAATATTAAAAAGCCACACTATTCAAATTAAAACGGTGCGCAAGCAAGATTAAAAAGTTATAGAATCGGTTAAGGTGAAATTATGAAATTATTCTTGAAATGATGCTTCGAAAGATAATAAATAACGGTAGAACTGAAACGTCATGAAATGTTGAGACTTGAACCAATAACCTGTTAAATATTGATACCTAATTGATTCCATAATTTGTTTAACCATCTGTGTGTAGTTACAGCTCATCGTGGATTATGTAACTTGACACATGATTTGTTATATCTGAAACGGGGGACTTTGTTTCTAAAAATCATATTGTACTAAATAAATTATGTCATCAATTGTATTTCCTGGAATGCAACTGCTATAACGTCTTTAAACCTTAGTTTTTGTTTAACGTCTCTCTGCCTTGCGGTGTTCCTCTACTCTCTTTCAACGACCCGCAGGCTCCTCCTGTTGGCGGGGGAGGGTACTACACCAGCACGCCTAACATTAGAGCAAAGGAAGGAGAATCACAGACGTGTACAGCACCACACAGGTAGAGCCCTGTTATCTAGACAGACCAACGCAGAGCCTCTCCTTCTTAGCCTGCCCAACGTTAATGCCCAACATTTGAACGTGTCCGTCAATCTAAATATAACCGATATTAAATAAACCCAAACCGAAAAGGAGTTTTTTCTGGTTAGGGTCGACGGTCACACATGACGTCACGGGTTCGTTGGTTCAGATGAGGCGGGAGTTCTTGAGGAACTGGATGAGCACCTGGTAGACAAACTGGTACTGGGCGATGGTCTGGACCATCAGCATCCTCTGCTGCCGGAGGCCAGACAGCATGGTGGGGACCTCCACAGCCTGGGGGGGAGAGGCAGGGGGAGAGAGGGGGGGAGGGGGTGGGGGAGGGGAGAGGGAGAGAGAGGAGAGGAGGGGAGAGAGAGAGAGGGAGGGGGGGAAAGAGAGAGGAGAGGGGGAGAGAGAGAGAGAGAGAGAGGGAGAGAGGGAGGGGGGGAGAGAGAGGAGAGGGGGGAGAGAGAGGAGAGGGGGAGAGAGAGAGGGAGGGGGGAGAGAGAGAGAGGGAGGGGGGGAGAGAGAGGGAGGGGGGAGAGAGAGGGGAGAGAGAGAGCGAGAGAGGGGGGGGAGGGAGGGGGAGAGAGAGAGAGGGGGACGGAGGGGGAGAGAGAGGGAGGGGGGAGAGAGAGAGCGAGAGAGGGGGGGAGAGGGAGGGGGGGGAGAGGGAGAGCGAGAGAGGGAGGGAGGCGGAGGGGGAGAGAGAGAGAGGGGCGGAGGGGGAGAGAGAGGGAGGGGGGAGAGAGAGAGGAGAGGGGGAGACGGAGAGAGAGAGACAGGGGTGGGGGAAGAGAGAAAGGGAGGGAGAGAGAGCGAGAGAGAGGGGGGGAGGGGGAGACAGAGAGAGAGAGAAGAGGGGCGGGCCACAGTTAGAGGGATGTATTTTAGTCTCATTATAATATAACGGTCTCCTCAAACTGGCAGCCTTGCGGTCACCAGTCCACAGGCTCCGCCCCTAAGGAGCAGGGGAAGGCGGGGTCACCTGGTTGTGCTCCAGGCAGCTGATCATGAGCTCGGTGAGGATGACCACGCCGCTGCGGCCCACGCCCGCGCTGCAGTGCACCACCACCGGGGGGTTCAGGCTCTTGGAGGTGTCCAGCATGGAGTTGGTGTGGCGTCGCACCGACTGGATCTCCTCCAGGTAGGCTGGGGGGGGAGGGGGGGACAGGTGAGGGGGGGGGGGGGGGGGGGCAGTGAGGAACATGGTTGAAGTTTAGATGTTAATTTATGTTAGAGAAGCTTTTTGTATGAAGAAAAGTTAAAGATGGTCAACGTGACTGAATCACTGGAATGATTTTGAATTATCCGGCTTTAAAGGACTAAAGGTCTGGACTTGATTTATAATGGTCTGGACTTGATTTATAATGGTCTGGACTTGATTTATAATGGTCTGGATTTAATTTATTATGCTCTGGATTTGATTTATTACAGTCTGGATATGATTTATTAGGGTCTGGATTTGACCTATTACAGTCTGGATTAGACTTTTAATGGTTGGGATTTGGCTTATTATGGTCTGGATTTGACTTATTATTGTCTGGATTTCAGTGATTCTCGTCGGGATTTGATTTATTATTGGCTGGATTTGAG
>NC_079432.1:3188948-3193948 GCF_026213295.1 Gadus chalcogrammus
GGGCGGGGGGAGAAGGCGGGGGCCGGACCAATGGGTTCTGAGGAGAGAGAGAACAGACCAATCAGAACCTCCCCACACTCACGGCACGGTCAGGTGAACGGTTCGCTTGAAGGAAACATGCAAGTCATGTGGTCAGGCCTAGCTCAGGAGGTAGAGCGGGTTAACTAGTAACCGGCGGGTTGCTAGTTCGATCCCCCCTAGTGTCGAGGTGTTCCTGAGTGAGACGCCTCAGCCATAGCGAGCTGGCTAGCGCCCTTGCGCGGTCGACTCCATCGTCGGTCTGGGTAGGTGCGCATGAACCGTTTCATGAAGTCGGTCGGTACATCAGTATCCTGATGCTAACACCCGCCAATAAAAATCCATAACCCTCATCATAATCGCTCACAGTCATACAGAAGGCAGAATCAGATCAATCATTTGGTCATGAATATAACGCAGACAGAGATATAAAGATCGTTATCTCTATCAGAGGCTACAGAACTGGATGGCCCATGATATTGAAATCAATCTCAAGCTAAGGCAGCTGCACTGTACTGCACTGTAAAGTATATAACAATTCACTATAATACACACTGCCGTTTCCTATACTGCAACTCACTGCATTGTACTAGCCTGTACTGCGTTGTACTGCACTTCACTGTAATGCATTGTGCCGCCCTGCACAGTACTGCATCGTGTACTGTACTGAGGAGGGGGGGGAGGGGAAGGGGGAGGGGGGAAGGGGATTAAGGCAACATGGCTGAACAGACATCAAACAGCGCAGACATACATGTACATCTGAGGGCCAACAGCTGGCTCCTAGGGGGAAACTCACAGAGCTCCTAAAGACTCATATCTGCCTGCGTGGGAGGCCTTCGTCTCCCCCCTCCTCCCCCTCCTCCTCCTCCTCCTCACTCCCCCTCCTCCTCCTCCCCCTCCTCCTCACTCCCCCTCCTCCTCACTCCTCCTCCTCCTCCTCACTCCCCCTCCCCCTCCTCCTCCTCCTCCTCCTCACTCCTTTACTCCCCCTCTCTCTCCGTCTCTTTGCTCCACAGTGGTGCCACACAATACACCGTAAAGTATAACAATGTAAGATCACACATGTAGTTGTGTAACCCTGACGCCCGCACACACACCGACACATAAAAAACAAACGCACACACACACACACACACACACGCCCACATAACACACACACACACACCGACACAAACACACAGACACACTGAGACAAAGACACAGGGCAATGTAACACACACACACACACACACACACACACACACACACACATATAAAAACGACACACACGCAATGTGAGAGTGTGGGCTTTATATAGTGTCGTAAAACTTTTCCCTGAAAATAATCAAACAACAGAGCGAGGCCGACGGAGGCCGGAGGACGCCGACGGAGCAGTTTGAGCGTGGAGGCCGGACTTTGTACACCATCCCCGGGACGGCCACCGTATCTCCAGGCTTTCATGTTCCTCTCATCGCTTGAGGGGGCTTTGAAGTGAAGGAACCCCAACACACACACAGGCACGCACACACACACATATACTCGGGCCTGCGCACACATACACACATACACAGGCACGCATCCACACACACACAGGCACGCACACACACACATATACTCAGGCCTGCGCACACATACACACACACATACACAGGCACGCATCCACACAGACACACACAGGCACGCACACACACAGAGGCACGCACACACACACACGTACAAAGGCACGCACACACTCAGACACACATAGGCATGCGCACACACACACACACACATACACACACAGGCACACACACACACAAAGGCGTGCGCCGTGCACACACACACACACACAAACAGACACACAGGCACAGGGACACACACACACACACACACACACACACACACACACACACACACACACACACACACACACACACACAGCGTTTGAGCCCCGACCTGATTGATGAGGGTGGGTGGGGGGCCCTGTCTCGAAAATAGGGATGAAAAATAAATACAACTTTGTGAAGACCCCCAGCAGCAGCGCCCATAGCCCTCCCCGGTCCCACCCCGGTCCCTCCTGGTCCCCGAGCAGCCCTCCACACACACTGCCACACACACTGCCACACACACACACATACACACACACACTCGATATCATGGCGGTGTGGTGTCAACAACGCAGCAAAACAAATGAATTCCAGCAAAAAACACCAACAATAACAACGAAGCCGCGTATAAGAAGCAGTGCGGGCGCGAGGTTCAACCGCTGCACACTAGGGCAGGAGGGCCAACCCCCAGAGGAACAGAGAACACAGGAGGGAAGGGGGGGGAGAGGAGGGGAGGAGGGGGAGGAGGGGGAGGGGAGGGGGGGAGGGGAGGAGGAGGAGAAGAGGAGAAGAGGAGGAGGAGGAGTAGGAGGAGGAGGAGGGGGAGGATGAGAGGTTAAAGACAGGGGGCGAGGAGATGGGAGGAGAGGAGGAGGAGGAGGGGGAGGAGGGGGAGAGGAGGAGGAGGAGGAGGAGGAGGAGGGGGAGGAGGGGGAGGGGAGGAGGAGAGGAGGAGAGGAGAGGAGGAGCAGAGATTATAGACAGGGAGATGAGAGGTTAAAGAGAGGAGGAGGAGAGGAGGAAGAGGAGCAGGGGGATAGGTTAAAGACAGGAGTAGGCTGAGAGGAGGAGAGGCTAAAGACAGGGGGAGAGGAGAAGAGGAGCAGAGGTTAAAGGCAGGGAGAGATTAGAGGTTAAAGAGAGGAGGAGGAGAGGAGGAGAGGAGGGGAAGGGGAGGAGAGGTTAAAGAGAGGAGGAGGAGGAGGAGGAGGAGGAGGAGGAGGAGGAGGAGGAGGAGGAGGAGGAGGAGGAGGAGAGGCTAAAGACAGGGGGAGAGGAGAAGAGGGGCAGAGGTTAAAGGCAGGGAGAGATTAGAGGTTAAAGAGAGGAGGAGGAGGAGGAGGAGGAGGAGAGGAGGGGAAGGGGAGGAGAGGTTAAAGACAGGAGTAGGAGGAGGAGGAGGAGAGGAGGAGGAGAGGTTAAAGACAGGGGGGGGAGGAGGAGATGGGAGGTGAGGAGGGCTGAATGTGTTTCTTCTTGTCCCGGGACCTGGCAGCGTGTGCTTGATCGTCAGCTTGGATCCCGGCCCAGATTCCTCTCCGCCCCGACTGGAAAAACAGTGCACACCTGACCCAAGTATGCATGGTGTGTATCTGTATTTGTGTCCCTGTGTGTGTGTGTGTGTGTGTGTGTGTGTGTGTGTGTGTGTGTGTGTGTGTGTGTGTGTGTGTGTGTGTGTGTGTGTGTGTGTGTGTGTGCATGTGCATTTGTGGCTGTCTGTGTTTGTGTGTGTGTGAGAGAGAGTGAGACAGAGACAGAGGGGAAAAAAAGGATTTGAATGGAAGAGATAAGTGAGAAATCTTGGATCTTGTTTTTGTCAGATAGCGTAACCCCGCCTTCAAAACGTGGTCTTCAGTCCTGTTCAGAGTTACCTTTGGATAAAGAGGCATCAGATAATATGGGGCGCTAGGCTAATTAGCTAATTAGCTCACCGTCTCCAAAGAAGTAGCATCATCTGGCTCATGTGGTTTTAGTTGAGAATGAGTCACGCTCACACACACACACACACAAACGCACCCACGCTCACACACACACACGCTCATACACACACACACACACACACACACACACACACACACACACACACACACACACACGCACGCACACTTTCTCTGGTACTAAAACTACATGGAGTAAATAATTACACTACAACTGGCGAGTTTCGCTTTTTGAGGTGAGGATACGGTTGGGCTGAACCAAACACCAACTGCTCCGGGTGTACAGGAAGTGACCTCATAGGTTGCCGGTAAACAGAAGGTAAAGAGGCACCCACATTTTTTTCCCATGCACTGGATCTGGTAACTCATTGTCAACAGGTACACATAAACACACACACACACACACACATATAACCACGCATGCACACACTCGCACTCATTCACACACACACACACACACACACACACACACACACACACACACACACACACATTTAAAGGCTCCAAATACATGCTCTCGATTTGGCAAAAAGTATACACATACACACACACAATTACAAACACACACAATCACGCACACTCACACACGCACGCACGCAAACATGCACACACACACACATACACACAGACACACAAAAAAAGCCCCCAAATACATGCACTCATCTGGCAACCCATTGTAAACAAGTACACACATACACACACAAACACATAGTCACGGACGCACACTCACACACCTACACAAACACGCACACATGCACACATACACAACAAACCCCCCAAATACATGCACTCATCTGGTACCTCATTGTCAACAAGTAAGCACATACACACACACAAAGTCACGGAGGCACACTCACACACCCACACACCTACACAGAGACACGCACACAATCTCTCACACACACACACACACAGACGCACACACACACACACACACACACACACACACACACACACACACACACACACACACACACACACACACACACACACACACACACACACACACACAAACACACACACACTCACAACAAAAGGCCCCAAATAAAGACGCGTGCTTTCACGGTGCGGTGTCCAAACATAGACGCACACACACACACACGTATACACAAACACAAACACCCCCACCGCTGGGCGGAGGGGGGTGAGCCAAAGGCCCAGACGGCCGACCCGACCCTACAATCAGCGGTCTGGGCTCTGAGTGTGCGCTGCGCTCCCAGAGGAACAATAGGAGGGCCGCTCGGCCTCTCTCCACGCCCGGCACCGCCACACTACTACGTTACCCAGCAGCCCGCGGGGTTATTCTCAGTGTGAAGAGAGCGGGGAGGAAAGGCTCGGGAGAAAAACACAGAAAAACGGACCCGGACGTTTATGCATGTGCACGTTGTAATTTTGTGGCGTGCGGGCGAGAGAGAGAGTGCGGGCGAGAGAGAGAGAGAGAGAGAGAGAGAGAGAGAGAGAGAGAGAGAGAGAGAGAGAG